>NC_133535.1:110475324-110782020 GCF_048544455.1 Silene latifolia
TATTTTACTCAGTTCACTGATACGCGGCGTACCGAGAGGCACATACTGTCTTACACAACAACCAATCCAACTCGCAAAATACCCGGCATTCTCACCATATGGCAGCCCCGTATCTTTATCCCACTGTAAAGGATTAGGTATCTTTGAATTTATTGCTTCTAGGGAAACCCTCTGGCTCATTCGACCCGCAGTGTGTTGCAAATTATTCTCATCACCTGAATCGTCGCCTGACGCATTTCCGTCGTTTCTTTTCCGCTTTTCGACCATATCTAAAGCAGAAATTAATAAACAAATAATAACAATGCATACTTATAATAACAAACAAATCTCTAGAGAGGAGGGTTTATTACTTCTTTAAAGAGGAGAATCTGGATTGATCTGGCGGCGGCAATGGTGATGATGACGATGACTGCGACGGCGATGGGGTAGGCTGGTGGTTGAGGGGAAGCTCAATGTTTGAGGATATTATGTGGGGGAGGGGAAGGTCAGAGTATATATGTGTGAATAATACAACACTTGCAAGACCTTGTTTAATGGAAAGTAATAAACAGGCTATAAGAAAAACCGTTATATTTTGTTTCCAAACAGACAACGGTTTTGTTTGAAACCGTAATTGATTAGTACTATCTACAACGGGTTATAAACTTAGAAATAATCATTTTTATATACATAAAACGGCCTGAACCGTTATAAGTGTATACGTCCTGAACAACGGTTTGGGTATAACCGTTTTATTTTATATTTCATTGTGTTTGATTTTACCGCCAAGAAATAAAGTATCATTTGGTATATGCCAGCTAATTACAATATGTTTCTCAGAAAATCTTGCTTATTTCCATTAATTTAAAGGATTACAAGTTTACACATAAAGAGTACAAACTACCACCATACATAATAAACTAGGTAAATAACAATTAGAAGAAGAAATTTGACAATTAACTTAAGACATGCCTCATTATTTTTGAGTTCTACGATATCCATGGTTAACTTCTTGCATTCTTCTTTTGCCTTCAATATTTCACCGTCATTTCCCCGCTTCGATTCTTCAAGTTGATGTAGTATACTTCTCACTTGAGTAATCTTGATATCCATGCTCTTTTTCTCATTCACTAACCTGTTTATAACCTTCCTCTGCCACTCTGTCATTGGTCAAACAACCAATAATAATAGTCAAACAACCAATAATAATAGGGCATGCATTGGTAAAACCACAAACTTTTCAGTTTTCACAGTGGATCTGTATTTACAACGGTTATAAGAAAAACCGTTGTTTATTGGTGTAATATGACAACGGATTTACAATAACCGTTGTTGATATATGAAATATGATAACGGCTTAATAAAGAACCGTTATCATTTTGTGTTATACATACGGTCAAACAATTAATACTGCAACTTTGAATCAGAAAAAGTAAAAATTACAGGGGCATGCATTAGTCAAATCACAAACACTAGAAAATCACAGATAATTAAACAATTTTTTTTTAAAACGGGTTCTGTCCAACCGTTGTTGATATATGTAATATGATAACAGCTTAACAAAGAACCGTTATCATTTTGTGTTATACATATGGTTAAACACGCAATACTGCAACTTTGAATCAGAAAAAGTAAAAATTACAAGGCATGCATTAGTCAAATCAATATCGTTGTGTTTTTAATCATTGGACAACGGTTTTTTGATAACCGTTTTGTTGTTACTAATTGGACAACGGTTTTTTGATAACAATTGTGTTTTTACTAATTGGACAACGGTTTTTTGATAACCGTTGTAAGCTAATATATTTAACACGGGAGAGTTGACCGATTCTTATTTAACTTGTACCGTTTCCACTTTCCAATTCTTAACTTGTTAAGTTTCCAATTCTTATCTTATTATTATACCGGTTCCAATTCTTACTATCTTATTATACCGTTTCCAATACAACCCAAACTCATTATAGGTAGAATTATAATTTTCACAATCTTAACTTGTACCGTTTGCACTTTCCAATTCTTAACTTGTTAAGTCCTCCATTAATTTTCCACATCGATTATATAGTCAAGTTCATCAACTTATAGTGGTTCATATTATTCATCCGCTGATGATGATGATGATGAAGCATCATATGAACCTCTTGCAGGACCCCCAAGTATATTTATGTATGCTAAACCCTTTACGTGCATCATTCACAATCTCCCGTATAAGGAGGACGAGCATGGAAAGGCTATACTCTCGTATAGCCTTGACTGGTTAATAGGTTTGATTCGGTTATCCGGATTGAATTTGGTTCAAACTATTTACCCGGACAATGATGCGCATGATGGCTTCGGGCGGTGCGCCCTCATCGAGTTTGGCGGTGGTGAGGAGCGGGAATGCTTTCGTCAGGCTCACAAACTTGAGCGGGCATTCTATAATAATGACTCTTCGAGACTCTGGTTTGATCACGATGATCAGCGGGTAGGCCCATATTTATGGATTGCGAATGAGTCTGATCGTCTCCTACTACTTCCAATTCTGCACCGCCAAGGTCGCATTGCCGAGCAGGGGACAGTGCCGTTGGAATGGGAAAACAACTGTGTGGATTGGGCCAAAGGTGAAAGAGACATATATGGTGATAATGTCTCTGAATTCCAGAGGATGGGGTAACAAAAAACATATTCCCTCCATTCAACTCCACATTACACATTTGCTTTTTCACGTTTGTCAATGCTTATTTTACGCGATAAATATCTTTAGCTTGATATTTTAATGTACTCCTAAAAACCTAAGTCATTATAATTGACATGACTCATATTTGAGCACATTTAGTCCCCGAATTAACCTCGTTCCTATGCTTTATAACACATATTTGGGTCATTTACTATCTTTAGTTTCCCATTTTGCATATTCTTTGAGGTTTTATCTCCTTGGTAGGAAAGGATTGCTAACGTTGCATTTATGAGGCGAAATGGAGCTAAATGGATCGCATCTAATGACCAAGAATCAAAGAGAAGACCGACACTAGAGGCCTAAGTAGATAAATAAAGTGAAATGGGCAATGATGAAAGGATCCTTGCATCCCCAACATGATCCTCGTGGATTATTAAGGAGCTAAACAAGAGAAGCACTATGCCCAAAGATCCGAGCGGCCCGAGCATGATCCGAGCATGCCACACCGCAAGGATTCGAGCGGCTTGATCCCAGGACGAGCGGACTGTGCAGCAAAGATCCGAGCGTCTCCTTCCTGATCCGAGCGGATCACAAGACAGAACAGCCCGTGCCTCAGCACGGGACGAGCGGGTCGTGGCAGGACTAGCAAGGAGGATCCGCGCATTTCCCTCGGGAGTAGCAATTCCTCAAGTTTTCTTAGGGTCTTAATAGTCATTTAAGCCCTTAGTAACCCTAATTCTTGTACCTAATCTTTAGTATAAATACCCCTTTGTAGTACCTAGATTGGCATCAACTCTCAATACTCTTTTAATCCTATTGTAATTTAGTCTTAATTTAGTTGTAATACATTTCTCAATATTAATCACATCTTAATCTTTCCTTAATTTCTCTATTGTTCTTCCTTTTTAATCCTTGTTTAATTATTGTTAATCACTTTCATTTATTCGTCATGTTTTGCTTTGTTAGTATGATTAACAACCTTATTAGCTTGCTAAACTTGATCATGAGTGACTTGTTGAAAATCATATTTTACATATCATATATTTTAGTTTAAAGTTTTAGTCATAAAAACTTAAGGATCTTATGCATGCAAAACATATAAATAAGTGTAAAGGAAAACCGGTTCCTTACATTGGATATTTCGGTTTATGGGCACAAGTAAGGTCTCCTACCTTCACTTGTTCTTGAGCTATGATGAGTAATAGGATGATCCTCCAAAGACTTCAAGTGTAGAAGCCACTCTTCTTGATTGCACCCAAGATTATCCCTTATCTCTACTAAATAATATGTGCTAGATATTTGTTTAGTAGTTTACCTTAAAATTGATTACTAATACTCATATATTACACTAATAATATTAGTAATGTGATTGAACAATTTTAATCAAGATTTCTCAAGTTTTTAGAGAAAGATGAAGGAGTAGAGAGAAAGATGCATGTGAAAGTCTTAAACATGCATAAAGAGAATGAATTAGAGAACAAAAACAAAAGTACCCCTTGGAATTAGAAGGGTGTACCGGTTTTGGGGAGTCTAAGGACCAATATATGGTCCTTCCCTTTTCCTTTTGTTCTTATCAAAATGTGTAGGTATGCTAGCTAGTAAGACTAGGTATGATTACAAGTATTTTATCTCATAAAATAAATCAACCACAATCCACTACTACTACCTTCATTTCGGTCCATATGTATAAAATGGACTACCATTTTATTTTGTCAATTTGTCATTTGTCACACAATATGTCACATGTAGTATGATACATGTTATTAATTAATTTAATGCATATTTATCACATAAATATCATTTTATAAATTAATTAAATTACATATACAACAAATTTACTAGTGATACTTGATCACATAAATAAAATGGGTCATATAATTATAATTCACAACATCTTGTAATTATAATTAACCATTCATTCTCATCTTTATTGTTTCACAAACAATAAAAATTTTTAGTAATAAAGTATTTCAATTAATAAAATAAATCTTATTTAATCCCATTACAATAAAATATCAATATTCTCTCTCGCAAATTGAATTGTTCAATTTTAAGGAATTGATTAACTTGTATTGTCATACAATTAATCAACTTTACAGATAAGGGCATCATCCTTTAGGTGTGACCTTAAGGGATCAACTGACCACCACCGTCCCACGACAGTAACGTCAAAATCTAGCAAGCCAATCGTTACCGATTAATGTTGATCAGTTGACTATAAAAATGAATCATCCCTTACGTATTCTTAAAAATGAGATTTAAACATGTGATAATCATGATCGACAATTGTGATCGCATTATTGTCGGGGACACTCCAACAATCTCCCACTTGTCCTCGACAAGTGTGCGTCACCAATTCTCTTGTCCTATTACTATCTCCCACTCAATGCAAGGTGTCTTTTGGGTCATACTTGCAAGTGATCATATCGAGAGTGGTTTCCTCGATCTGGAGAATAACTGATTGACCAAAATTTATCTACCATAGATACCTTCCGAGTGTGGCCACACATTTCCAGTTCATTACTCCTCGAGTGGCCCTGAGATATTATTTTAACCCTGACAAGGGGGTGGACAATTTCTGTCGCACTATTCCCTTCGACTAGCCACAACCATCATAACCAAAAATATGCCCATTTGACCCCATTTACGAAGGTCGTAGTAACATAAATCAAAGTTAATCTGAAACCGTGCCACCTTAGGCGAACACTCTTTAGTTAAAAGAATCGACTCATTAGAATATTATAGTAGCTCTCGCCACGACCAGGCTTTATAAATTTGCCAGAACTCTATAAGCGGTCACTGCCCGACAGAGTGTTCCTAACAGTCTGCCTATGTGATCGACTAGTCATTTCATATGGCTCTATGGCACTTGAACTTGCCATCAATGGCATCACACTCTAGTCACTTCGAGACGTCACCTCATACAAGTGACTATGGGCAAATACCATGTTAATCCGGGTTCACTTTAACGGGGTTCAATATTGTCTCCACAACCCGTTTGGATGTAACAAAGTATAAAAGAGTTTTTAAAGTAAAAACACGAACGACAAATGTGATTATCACATATGAATAGTCAATACCTGATAACTACTTCATATTCTTATAATCCAACTTGATCATGTATGTAGTTGTTTATCTCAATCCAATTGAAATGACATGACTCATCATGTTTAGCCTATGAGAAGGCTTTGGTTAGTAGGTTTTATCAACTTCTTGTACCTTACTTAACCTCACTACATACTCGGTTTCCTTTGTAATGTATACATTTGCATTACAAAACTTTCTGAGTACGTGTCTAGATCCAATCTAGACATAAGCTCTCTAGTTATAGAATGGCTCCCACTGTTTTTACAGTGTGCGGGACCCATCCCTCTCGCACATCTCATGATTACAAGTGTACTCAATTTCCGTTGTGAGCATCTCTCATTGTTCTTTATTGCCTAGAACGATTCTAACAAATCCATTTCTTAAATAACATAGCCATAATGGTTCCTTAACCATCTTTAGGTGTTTTGAATACGGTTTTTATCTGAAACCTTATACAATCTCAACAATCATTAGTGTAAGCACTTACACCAATTTGTGAATTGCATAAAAAACACTTAACTTTACATCCTTAATGCTTCCTCAAGCACATAAGGATAATCTATATGGCTACTAGGTAACTATTACTTAAATTCGATTTGAAACAATTCATCATACTCAAAGTATATGAAGTGTTATACATCATTACTCATTTAATTGATCCGGCAGCGGAAGCAAATGGAATCAATAAAATATGTTCAACTCGATTAATCATGAATCTTATCAACATAAGACTTCTTATTTGGCGCTAATATCATGTGGATTTATCTCCATAAATCCAGATATTATAGATGTATTATATTTCTCCAAGTCTTAAATCATTCCCAATGATCAATATGTTATCCACATATTAGACTAATTAAAATTTCCGTAACTCCCACTAAAATTTATGTATAAACACAACTTCTCGACCTATCGAGAAAAGTTTTATAACATGATCAAAATGTTGACTCCAACTCATTGATGTCCTACTTAAGACCCTCTCTTAAGTTTCACATTATCTTAGGATTGCAAGAATCTATAAAACTCAAGACATGTATTGAATACATTCCTTCTAATTGAAGAAGTGGGTTTTAGATTCACTCAATATATATCTCATAATGAAACACAATCCCTAAGAAGATCCAAATAGACTTAAGCATTAGAACTAGTGCAAAACCCTTTGCCACCAATCAAGCTTTGATATCTAACAATTCACTTGGAATTTATTTCGGATTTTCATGGCTCTAAGCCTTGTATTGAGTTGTGACTTAAACACTCTCATGTAAGTCATATATTCATTACTTTCCAGAAGTAACTTGAATCAAACAATTTCTTTGTAAGTTGTAAGCTCTTTACTTTCTTAAAAGTAACATGAATTAATCATCTTCAACAAGTGATGAATTTAACCTCCTAGGTTTCGAAGAAACAACGTCATGTAGCCAAGAAAGTACAGTTTCTTGCGACATACAATTTTTTTACACAATTCTTTTGTGGCTCTTGAATATTTTCTCCCACTCTGTCTTCTAGAAATAAACTTGTATTCTAGAAAGACAGCTTCACGAGCCACAAACCCGTTGTACTCGTGATTATTGTAAGAAAAATGAGCATTTGTTTCTTGTGAAAAATTTACAAGCATGGTACCTTACCATTTCATATCTCATATGAATCGTTTAAATTTAGTGGAAAAATAACTGACAAAATGATAAAATCCCCAGAATAAGATCAAGTAACTCAAAGTAACTTGATTAAAGTTCAAACCATATATAATAGGGTTTGATTTCTTTATCCAACCACACATTATCCCATAATGCGTGCTAAGAGAGATTAACTTGTGATACTATATCACATTTCCTTTGGCTTATATCAAAGTCTTCTCTTTGATAATCCCATCACGACTAAATCGTGATTCCTGGAACTCTTTGAATTTCTTCAAAGATTTCTCCTTTTACCTTATTAAGTGAGCACATTAGTGTCAACTTAAATTGTTGGTAAAAGAAATTTATCAACCTATTCTGGATCAATGATTTACATCCTCGATCTCCTTTTCAACCAAAAGGCACGAGACATCTTGCTTCGAATACAAGATATGCATATACCATAAGATTAACAATCTAATGGTTCCAAGAGTACTCGATAATTATTCGCATTCATCATTCCAGAATTTAAGGTTTAATCTTGGGTTACCAATTTGAGTCTTGCATCATCTACATGATATATCATTCTAGTTTGGTTTAGAATATAATCACCTTGATAATGGGCTAGCCATACATCAAATCGTGGTGTATAGGGTCACAAAAGTGAAACCCCTTTTGTATCTTAACAAGTTTATATTCTTATTTAGAGTTTATGCACTTAATAGTCATAATTAAGGTACAACTATAAACCCAAAACTAGATTGAGTACACAATGACTCTATCTCTCGACATCATTTGACGCTAGTCGTCATATTCTATTCATCCTATGTATCGAATACAATGATGAAAACCACCACCGGTTTCTAATATTGACGAAGTAGTACTAGCAAAATTTACGTCAATCAAATAAACATTTATAGAAGAAAGTTTCATTAGATGTCCCACAACTAACTTGCTGATTCTTCAATAATTTGGGGTAGTTTCCTTTCTAGTGTCCAACACTTAAGACAATGGAAACTTTATCGGTCGGGATTGATAGGTTTAGTATCGTTATTTTCAATAACTTTACTTTTAACATTACCTTGTATCAATTCCATTCTAATTTTACTTCTTTGAACCTCGTCCTTTTCTTAACGGTTTAAGAGAATGCTCCCACTTATTTCAATGAGTCTTTGCTAAGAGAAGCAAAATTGAAATTCATGAAGACTACTCTTCAATTTATTCGTTTAGTCTTAAAACTTTTATTGAAGTGGTTGCGGTATTTTGGTCAATTACGATTTCTAACAAATCTAGTCACCAAAATGATTTAACGTTTCAAAGTACTTAACTCAATTAAGCACATGAGAAACAATTCATTGTAAGTAGATATGTTATTCGTAATCAAAAACCCTTTTGATCACGAATAACTTTTATCTATACTCTTCACAAGAGATCCTTGCAATGGATAATACGAGGTTTTTAAAAGAAAATTCAAATTTGTTATTAGTTACGATGTTTTAATGGAGATTTGAATTAAAATCGAAATGATATCGTAAATTTGAGGTAATGAAATAGAACAATATGATTAACGGAATAATGAAAACAAAACATTTATCGTTATAATAATACTTGTAAATAATTTAACAAGATATGAGCATTTATATAGTGACCTCTACCCAACTATTATAAATGATTCCAAGATCCAAATTCATATTAACTTGGGCACGCTTTGGCGATACAACCCTCATCAATATAACTCGGTGGATTAACTCTTTAATCGATTCTACTTTTAGAACTCTTGGTCGATAAAATTACATTAATATTTATCTTTAGCCCAAAACACATCCGGCTATGGTCGAGAATACTTTTGTTGAGTTCAACCCAAATTTCGAATAAATGTGTCCATGATCCAAATTCACATTAACTTGGGCACGCTTTGGCGATACAACCCTCATCAACATGAATTCGGTGGATAGACATTTATCACCCACTTCCCCTACGTAACAAGGTTTGTACCCCGGTTTGGTCGAGCGCACTCCCTCACGAAATAGGTTTTCATGGTTTCTAATTTTTGGTAAGGCTAAGTCTCAATTGTTTATTTAGCGAGAGGTCATGTCAATTTATTATCTATCACGTTTTAAGTGAACTAAAGCGGTGAACTACGATAATTGTAATTGACACGGTCGATAAACTCGATTTAAAATGCATGTTTAGTTATGGCGATTTAGCGATGCATGCAACATATAAATAAAATGCAAAGCATAAAAATAAAGTCCTAGTATGGCCTTTCTAAAATAGTAAATCTAATAAACTATTACAAATTTGGAAACCAACTCCTTTGGTCCCTTGAACTTCGGTCTTGGCACGCATCCCAAGGCAACACCGTCTTATCGGAACGCCTTTCTAGATGGCACCGTCTTCAAGTATCTCCGGAATAAATAAATTACAAAATGAATTACAAAATTTCCTATTATACATTTGTAATTAAAAAATAAATAACTATTAAATTACAAATTGGTGATACGAGTTCACAAAAATTACAACCTAATCGATATTCCCATTCATTTCGGGTAATATCGACTAAAAACTAAGGCCATACTAAGTAAAATTACATAATTCAAAATTATATAAACCAAAATTATGACAATCATAAATAAAATGCAGCATTTATAATATGTATGAACATGCTTAATTTTATGCCAAATCGCCTTTTAAAGAGCCAATATCGTATATTTCATCGGTTTTTATGGATTTGCGTGATTATAAACTTATTAAAATCACAAAGTGTCTCATAAATTCATATTTATTTTGAAGTTAATTACCCTAACCATCTTAGGACTCAAAACTTAATCTTCACTAATATTTTGACAATGACTCAACTTGATAACTTAATATTGTTCATTATTGGACCCAAAATACAATTTTAAACTATAAACTCCAAATTAAATTATAAAAATTTCAAATAATTTCAAAATTTGAAATTTAAACTCATGAACATTCTGGAAAAATACCATGACACTCATAATGTTCAAAACTTAGGTTAAAAATTTCGAAAATTTTTCGAGAAAAACATCGTTGCGATTTATCGGTTTTAACAAATATGACCATAAAAATATGAGAAAATTAATTTTATCAACTTTTCACTTTTAGATCGAAATGTGGGATACAATGCAACCTATGACGTTTTTCTTTAGTCATGAAATATGTTTTAACATTATATACTAAATTAAGTCACTATTTATTGAATTTTTACTCAAAAATTCATAAATCATGTAAAAGAAGTACAATACGTCTAAGATTTTTACACACACTGAGTAAAAATGCATGTGACAACATATAAAATTTCCATGACCAGATTCAAAATTTATCTCATATTAACCTAAATAACCCTTTAAATTCGATTTAAACATATAAAATCCATATTTTATGCAAACTAACTTATTATTTCATGAAATTTAATATGTGACCAGTAGATTATATATATGAAAACATATCAAAAAATCACTGAAAAATTCGAAGCTTAGCTATTTTTCGTCCAAAGATGACATTTTTCACATAAAAATCACATTTTAATGCCAATAATATATAAAATGAACAATAAAAATCCATAAATCGTCCCATATGACCTAAAATCCATTTAGGACCAGAAATTTTTAACATGCAAAATTATTTCATGATTTATCTTCATAAATCCTAAATTACAAGTTTTATATGTTAATTAAATTAACTCGGAAAAACTAACCCGATTTTGCATGCAACAACCGTGTTGCTCTGATACCACTTGTTGAAAATCATATTTTACATATCACATATTTTAGTTTAAAGTTTTAGTCATAAAAACTTAAGGATCTTATGCATGCAAAACATATAAATAAGTGTAAAAGAAAACCGGTTCCTTACATTGGATATTTCGGTTTATGGGCACAAGTAAGGTCTCCTACCTTCACTTGTTCTTGATTTATGATGAGTAATAGGATGATCCTCTAAAGACTTCAAGTGTAGAAGCCACTCCTCTTGACTGCACTCAAGATTATCCCTTATATCTACTAAATAATATGTGCTAGATATTTGTTTAGTAGTTTACCTTAAAATTGATTACTAATACTCATATATTACACTAATAATATTAGTAATGTGATTGAACAATTTGAATCAAGATTTCTCAAGTTTTTAGAGAAAGATGAAGGAGTAGAGAGAAAGATGCATGTGAAAGTCTTAAACATGCATAAAGAGAATGAATTAGAGAACAAAAACAAAAGTACCCCTTGGAATTAGAAGGGTGTACCGGTTTTGGGGAGTCTAAGGACCAATATATGGTCCTTCCCTTTTTCCTTTTGTTCTTATCAAAATGTGTAGGTATGCTAGCTAGTAAGACTAGGTATGATTACAAGTATTTTATCTCATAAAATAAATCAACCACAATCCACTACTACTACCTTCATTTCGGTCCATATGTATAAAATGGACTACCATTTTATTTTGTCAATTTGTCATTTGTCACACAATATGTCACATGTAGTATGATACATGTTATTAATTAATTTAATGCATATTTATCACATAAATATCATTTTATAAATTAATTAAATTACATACAACAAATTTACTAGTGATACTTGATCACATAAATAAAATGGGTCATAAAATTATAATTCACAACATCTTGTAATTATAATTAACCATTCATTCTCATCTTTATTGTTTCACAAACAATAAACAACTTTAGTAATAAAGTATTTCAATTAATAAAATAAATCTTATTTAATCCCATTACAATATGATATCAATATTCTCTCTCGCAAATTGAATTGTTCAATTTTAAGGAATTGATTAACTTGTATCGTCATACAATTAATCAACTTTACAGATAAGGGCATCATCCTTTAGGTGTGACCTTAAGGGATCAACTGACCACCACCGTCCCACGACATTAACGTCAAACTCTAGGAAGCCAATCGTTACCGATTAACGTTGATCAGTTGACTATAAAAATGAATCATCCCTTACGTATTCTTAAAAATGAGATTTAAACATGTGATCATCATGATCGACAATTGTGATCGCATTATTGTCGGGGACACTCCAACATGAGTAGTTCTTTAGCTAGGGTTAATGGGGAATTAGGGGAAATAAACATGGGGATTAATCTATGCTTAATCTAATATGTTTTCATAATTAATTTGCTTGCTTGTTGTGATTTCAACCTATGCACATGTTATGTTTGATGAAATGCGAGCCTATGAATCCTTGCGTTTTTTGATCCATCCCTTATCTCTTCAATGAGGCTTGTAAGATATAGACCAACTCGAGCCTCACTAGACCATGCATAGAGTTGAATATGAAGGATTAAGTCGACTTGTAGGTGTTGTACAGTCTAGACGACTCGGCTCCGGGACCCAAACCTTCTTAGGGATTGTAAGATATACACTAACTCGATCCCATCACAACAATAAGTGCTTGCATCTAGTTGAGAACATGTTTGTCTGATCTACTCCTATGAATCCCCTATGAACCCATGACACCCTAGTGCCTTTAATCAATTATTTAAAACTTGTGGACATGGCCCACCTGCGTATGCCCAGCCGATCTGTGGACAACGGCAGCGGTCTTTTTAAAAGCCACGCTCAGCGGCGTAAGAATGCTTTCGACCGGATCGTTTTAGATTGGTCAGTTTCGTCTCAGCAAGGGTCTCGAAACGATTAGAGATGTTCGGAGTCGCCACCAAGAATTTGTGGGATGCTTGGAACCCGTTCGGATCCACTTTATACCTCGGTAAAACGAAGCACAAAGCAGGGTTTGAAATAGGTACTAAAGATAAGGAATCGTCCCTCTTTAGCATCCTATCTCTAGAATGACTCTCGTATGCCCTGGATAAGGTCGTCCACTATCCAAAGTTTCTGAGTAAGAGGTGAAGGAACGTATTGGGAAGCCCTTTAATTAGACACCCAATCCCGGCCGCGGTAGCGGCCTCCACTGATCGATCTTGGTTGGTTGAATGCAAAAATTGATAAAATGGTTTAAATGCATGAATGCGCATCCAAAAGTTTAACCTAACATGTGAGCTTTCTACGTCGATTTGAATTAATCCAAGTATCAAGTATAAGATGTCGAGTTGGATTTATGGTTGATTTGCAAGAAAGACGAAAATTAAACATCCATTTACCGAGTTAGGTTTATGGTGCATAACGTGATCCATTTGTCTTAGTAAGGCATTTTGCAAATATGGTGTTTGAATAAGCAAATTCGTCATCTGACCCGTCCTGTATTCGGGTTAACCGAAGTCGGGGGTCGTCCTAGACGAATGCTGGAAGGGGAACAGACCCTGCATCAGGCAGCCATAAGAGGCGCGAGCCTATTGACGATGCAAAGGGGTCTCCCCTGGATTGAAAATAGAAAAATGAAAGGCCTGTTTTAGGCGCGAGTCTGTCAACGATGGAAGACGTGTTCTGGCCATTGAAAGAGTTTGTCAAATGTTTTGAATAACGGGTGTTTGAACCCGTTTTGGTTTGAAAAGGTCGTTTAGACCGCTTTTGTGTTGATTTGAAGAACGGGAATTGAATAATCATCATCGTTTTGACGATATTCGGTGTCGGGTTCAATTTTGTAAACTTGACATGAATAGTTTTGAAAAATAATTATGAACTAATTGTTTTAAGTTCATTTGAATATAATTAGTTAATATTCATCATCGTACTCGGGTTAAAATCTGACATGGTATGTGGAACCAAGGATGACTTTGTATTGGTGACTAATACATTTGTTTTGAAAATGTAAAGAAATGATGAAAGGCTTTAAAATACCCTCCAAAATGTAAATAAATGAAATAAAAGGTTTTAAAATACCTTTTATAATGTAATTAACCAAATATTATCACCGAAATATAGATTAAACCGTCATGGTATTAGGAACCAAGGGTGAAAAATGTTTTATGGTTAAAAACTTGTAAAAATGGTTTGAAAATACTTGAAATGGTAAAAACCGATTACAAATATGAAATGAAAATAAAGGAAATGAAGAGACCAAACACGGTTTGGATTTGAGGGTGAGGCAAGCTGCTTTAGGCGCAAGCCTGTGTGATACGTAAGTAGCCTATGCCTCAACCAAAAATCCGGTTTTGGCTCATTCTTCCCATGTTTTGGACCATGTTATGCATGATTTAGCATGTTATAGTCATGAAACATATGAAAACATGATAAAAGAAGATTTTTACACCCTCATACTTACATGTTAGGCTTATGGCGAGAAATCGACGTAAGTGTATCAACTCGTTTGGTCGGAAAACTCGGTTTAAAACCGTTTTGGTAAGTAAAAAGAGTGTTTTGTTAAGTTTAGTGATGGTGTAGTGGTCGAGATCGTCGGTCACGTGATTTAATGCACGATGACGGTACCAAATAATGTGTAAGGCTTGTGTTTACGATCGGTAGGTCGTAAACACATGTCGGATTGTGACTTAGGAAGTCGAGTCGAGAATTTTAAGGGAGAAAAGAGGGGGCGAACACTCGCGTAATTCTCAAATGGTGGCATTTGAGGGGTATTTATAGGAGAATGAGTGGTTGTGTGAGTTTTGAGCGACGTGGCCACCTGGGCTGCTCAAAGAGGCGCGAGCCATGTCGCACGTCTTCGAGGTGTCTTGTCACTATCACACGAATGCAATCATGATTTGTTCTATCCTAGGATTTGGATGAACATGTTTGGTACTTGACTATGTAAGATTCCGGGAAATCTTAACATAGAAGCATTTGAATGGTTTGTTTTTTGTGTTTGACTTGGTTTGACTCGTTGTTGGAGTCGGGATTTGAATTTTGAGTCGGTTTTTGGTCCTGTGTCGGTTTTGACTCTAGTTAGTGTCATTGCGACCCCTTCGTCATGCATTAAACACTCCAGGTACTTTTGAAAAGTTTTGAAATGTTTTATTTTCGAAATCGTTTTAAGTTTTCCGACGTAAAGTTGTACACAAACTGTCGATCAAACGCTGCGATTCCTAAGCATGTTGTAGTCCGATAATCATCGGGTGTTTATTGGAGTCTCAGCAGATACTGGGTATCTACAGAGCCCCCACTTTGACTGAGGCTTGGACAGGGCGAAAGTCAAAGTAGAGCCCCCCGGTCAATTGAAGATTACAACCTGGAGACCATAGCGACGTCGAGGTGGCTCGAAAGGATTCGGGCCAAGGACCTGCCGTCGGGAAGGGCGGCGCCAAGGCGACTCGAGGGTACGAGCCAAGGAACTGTCGTTGGGAACAGTTTAGAGTCTGTCGACTATCCGTGCGGGTCGTTTAAAGCCCGTTAGACTACGTACAAAGGCTCGCCATCCATAAGAAGGAGTCATAACTGAGGCATCTTCCGGATATGTCCTTGAATCGTATCTTGTTTGCATACAAAGGCTCGCCAGCTGTGTGGAGGAGTCGTACCCGAGGCATCTTCGGGATACGTCCTTGATTTGTATAATTGTTTGCGGACAAAGACTCGCCAGCTGCATTGAAAGTGCGTTTATAAGGCTCGCCGGCCACGCTGCGGATATGAAGGGGCTCGCCAGCCGTGTTGCGGATATGAAGGGGCTCGCCAGCCGCTTGCGGATATGAAGGGGCTCGCCAGCCGCGTTGCGGATATGAAGGGGCTCGCCAGCCGCTGGGCATATATGAAAGGGGCTCGCCAGCCGTGGGGCATATATGAAAGGGGCTCGCCAGCCGCGGTGCGTTGTAAGGCTCTCCAGCTATGATGCGTTGTATGGCTCGCCAGCCATAATGCGTCGTAAGGCTCGCCAGCCATATGCGATTGTAAGGCCCGCCAGCCCTGACGCGTTGTAAGGCCTGCCGGCCATATGCGATTGTAAGGTCCGCCGGCCATATGCGATTGTAAGGCCCGCCAGCCATATGCGATTGTAAGGCCCGCCAGCCATGATGCGTTGTAAGGCTCGCTAGCCATGTGCGATTGTAAGGCCCGCGCATTGTAAGGCTCGCTAGCCATGTGCGATTGTAAGGCCCGCCGGCCATAATGCATTGTGAGGCTCGCCAACCATGTGCGATTGTAAGGCCCGCCGGCCATAATGCGTTGTAAGGCTCGCCAGCCATGTGCGATTGTAAGGCCCGCCGCCCATAATGAAGGGTCGATTGAGCGACCGTGGAAATGGCCGCGTTGGATGGGCTTGCTTTGAAATAGCGGGCTTCACGAGGAAGCCCCCGACATCATGTTGGGGAATCTCGGTGTTTGTATTGAATGTTTGTGGGGATAGCGGGTTTGAATCCTGCTACCTGCTTGTTTTTGACAGATGGGGCTTTTGACGCCGCCGTGGAAATAGTGAATTTTGAATTCACTATTATTGTTTTTGAAGTGACGGTTTTAATTGTCGTCGTTTGACATTTGAAGAAATAGTTAATTTTGAAATTTCACTATTATTTTTTTGGAATGACGGTTTTAATTGCCGTCGTTTGAAATTTGAAGAAATAGTGAATTTTGAATTTCCCTATTATTGTTTTTGAAGTGACGGTTTTTGTTGCCGTCGTTGACATTTGAAGGAATAGTGGATTTTGAATTCTCACTATTTGTTGTTTTTGAAGTGAAATGACGGTTCTAATCGCCGTCGTTTGAAATTTGAAGAAATAGTGAATTTTGAAATTTCACTATTTTTTTTTGAAATGACGGTTTTAATTGCCGTCGCTCGAAATTTGAAAGAGTGAACTTTGAATTTCACTATTATTTTTTTGAAATGACGGTTTTAATTGTCGTCGCTTGAAATTTGAAGAAATAGTGAATTTTGAATTTTCACTATTATTTTTGAGATGACGGTTTTAATTGCCGTCGTTTGAATTTTTTTTTTAAATGACGGTTTTAAGTGCCTTCGCTCGAAATTTGAAGAAATAGTGAACTTTGAATTTCACTATTATTTTTTGAAATGACGGTTTTAATTTCCGTAGCTTGAAATTTGAAGAAATAGTGAATTTTGAATTTTCACTATTATTTTTTGAAATGGAATGGCGGTTTTAATCGCCTTTGTTGAAATTTGATAGTTTGTGTAGGGAAATTGGGCCAAAGCCCAAAATTTCGTTGATCAAAGTAAATGGAAGCCTCATTGAGGCGCGAGCCCTTTGGCGATGGAAGGGGCTTCCCTATTTTTGTAGAAAAGATGCGAGATCAGGCTGCTCGTCATTCATACTTCGTCTTCTCCAATTCTTCGACAAAACAAACCAAATCGCCATTGTTGGTCTTCTAGCTTGCTTGAGTTCGTGCCATTATCAATATGTCATCTCAAGGTATGTAATTCCTCTTGAACCCATTTGAATTTGTTGGTCTTTTTGTTGATTGAATTAGGGCGAAATTTTATACCCTCAAAAAATCGAATTAGACGTTTTTGATTGAGCCAATTTCGAGTGAAATTGATGATTGCATTAGGTTAGAAACCTGTTTAGGAGTATAGGGGTGCTTCTAGTTTGCATTTTGGTCCCCGTTCCCTCTCCCTATGCTCGAAAAACGTAAATAAGGTGAGGAAACCGTCTCATTTCACAATGTCAAGTTTATTTGCTTGAGTTGTGTGCCCCACTAGGTTGTATTTTAGTTGGGGAAGACCGTGTTTGCCATTTTGGACCTTCGTCGGGTATTGTGGGCAAAAATTGGAATTTTGCCTTTTGCGACGGTCTTATGTCTGACAAAATAAGCGTCTGTTTGAGCTCAAATTGAGTAAGTTTGCCTTGAATTGGACCTTATTGGTAATTTAGGTCGCTTTGAGACATGGTAAAATCACGTTGCCTCGTTGTGGGCGTATTTTGAAATTTTGACCTGTTTGTGCTCAAATTGGCGCAAAATTGCCTTTTTGGAGCCGAAGAAAATCCCCCATTGCATTGAGAATATGTTTTGGGTTGTTGGCGGACCTTGTGTGGGTCTTGAGGTGCCGTTTTTGTTGTTGTTGTTGTTGTTTTGACTCGTCTTTTGCTTGAAAAGAAGGGCGAGTTGTTTTTTGTGCGTTTTTTGTAAATTATTTTGTTTGGTTGGGTTTGGGCGGGATTGCCCTTGTTTTGCTTTGCAGGTTTTTTTTTGGATTTGCCCATTTTATGCCGTCGTAATGCCGAAATTTCGGCTGACGTTCTTGTTTTGTTTTGGTTGTAGGGGAGTGTCCAGGACCTACGGGGTCTGTTGTTGAGGCCTTGGAGGAGGAGGTTGATCCTGGAGGAGTAGAGACGACTGGGGAGGCTGCTAGAGCCGAGATGGTGGTAGAGGATGGCTGATGATTGGGGGTTAAGACGGGTGCACTGTTCTACGTTGCCGTCTTCGATCGTTGTTGAATTTCGATGATTAGGGTTCAACATCGGGGTAGCGTCCGGTGGCATGGCTCTTGGCCTCCTTATCATCCAAAGTCTGCCAGACAATGTATTCATTTTTGTCGTGGAGTAGGAGCGAGGTGTTACCGTTATGGTAACCACTTCTGCTTCCGTTGTTACTCCCTTGTTTCCCGTGTTGCTCCTTTTCTTTTCCGATTGGGAGGACAGGGAGTGCTTAGTTCGGTAGGTGGCAGATAGCCCCCAGTTCGTTGTTTTAGGCCAGTGTCTGTATGATAGATGTCTGTACTAGCTCCTGTTTGTATGGTCAATCTTTTGTATCAAATGTGTGTCGATGTATTTTGCGTGAGGCGGTTTGTATATATGTGTTTTTGGATTGTGGTTTATTTGTGATTTTTGGCTTTTTTTGTGTGTTGTGTTTCGGAGAAGCGCTGTCGGCTGTCCGTTCCCTTCTGTGTCGCACTAGTTCATGCATCGTTAGTGTAGAAAACAGGCAACAGGTAGCATATACGCATAAACGTGAACACGTAAAAAGCATTTGATTGAAAACAAAATTAACCACGATGACTCGAAGTTAAAATTGAAATTTGAAATGATATTTTGAAAATTCCGTGACAAGTCATCACTTTTGGACTTCTCAAAAATAAATGATTTGAAAATTTAACAATTAACTCGTGTCTTGAATTAAATTGTATCGAAATTGTTGAAATTGATTTGTGACTCGAAAAAATTCAAACTCGAACCGTCAAAGGTGAATTTAAAGTAAATTTTTGCGAGTGTATTTGGTTTTTGATTTTTGTGAGATCAAGACTCGGATTTGTAAGAGCTTGAAATTTTGAAGAAAATTGACGTCGTGTTATCAATTTTTGATTTTTGTGAAAAAAAAGCGAAAAATTTTTGGAATTTCGACTGACATGGAAACGATCCGTCGCGGATCAGGACGGCTAGCCCTTCCCCCTTACAAAAAGAGAAAAAAACCCGTATGTTTAAAGCTGCGTCATGGAAACCGTGTCTGATTTCGTAAAACGCTAAAATAAGGAAATGTGAGTGCGAGAAAAAACAAAACATCCTGGATAGGCCCGAAGAGGCGCGAGCATTCTGGCGGGAGGTTTGAGGTGTCAGGAAGAAACACAACTTGAAAGGGACAATTCAAGGTGGGAATCCTGAGGAACAACCCAAAGAGGCGCGAGCCAATTGGCGATAGTAGCCAGCTCTCCCCTTTTTCGGAAAAAAATGCGCTGATTGTTTTATATAAATAGGGATGTTTGTGCTTCATTGTTTCATCATCCGAAACGCGAAAAACATCTCTACAAAAATCTTTCTTCTTCTTCCAAAAAATTATTCATGGATGCTTTTGAAAATGTGTTGCGACAATGGTGTCGGGATTTGTCGCCTCCCGAGAAGTATCAACTCATTTGCATGGGAGTTGGTCAATTGTTGGTGCTTCGTCAAGTCAAGGTGCAATCCTCATTTCTTGAAGCATGCTCTCGGTTTTGGGATTCGAAACATCATGTTTTCGTTTTCCCGAAAGGTGAAATTTGTCCTTTTGCCGAAGAAGTAGCTGCCATCAGTGGGTGGCCGGGTTGTGTTCCGGTGCTTCCTCCGATTCGGTTGTGTTATAAGGAGAAATTCCGTTCGATGTTGGGTTTGTCAACAAGTCAAGTCAACTTTCTCCTTGCTCCTCATGTTGTGGATATGTTGGCTCTTATCAACATTTTCTCAAACCGATTGGATGCCAATGTTTCGGAGGTGGGTAGGAGAAGGGCTCTTGCCTTTTGCCTTGTCCATGCATACCTCTTTGTTGATGCTTTGAAGAAGGAGGGGCTAAAATGCTATGGTAGCATGACCCTTGTACATGTGGTTGAGAAAATGGAGCATGGTAGAGATCCATCATGGTTGGTGCTTGGCGAGATCATCCAAGCTTTGGACAAGAAGGGCTCTTGTGGAGAAGCTCCCTCGTTTGGATCTCCAAGGATCCTCCAAGTGTGGCTATTGGAGAGGCTAAGGTATGTAGAGCCTCCGGCTGATACTTCTTCTTACTCCTTCCGTCACCTTACTATGAGGAAGAAGTTGTACTCAGATAGCTTCGCATCCACCGAGGCCTATTGGGCCGCAAGATTGGCGGAGGAGGGTGGTCCTCACATCCGTTGGGTGGTGCCATGGTGGCACTTGAGGTCCTTCACGGGGTTGCCCGCTTCGGGTGCTAGTTCTCGCTCTTTGATGGTGGTGGGCTTGAAGGTTGCTTCCTTCATCTATCCCGAAAGGCTCATGAGGCAAATGGGGCGTCAACAAAAGGTGCCCGCTTAAGATACCCTTGTCCAAGAGAACGTTTTTCGAAACTCCGAGCTTGTGGAGGTCTTCGAAAGATGGTGGGCCACTCGTCCGCTTTGGGAGGTACCAAACTCCGTTGCCACGACATGGGTGACTCCCCCTTATGTCAAGTGGTCAAGAGCTTAAACCTTGGAGGAAAGATCAAAATCTCGTAAGGACGAGGTTGTCGACTTGAAGTATAGGGAGGTTGGCAAGGCCAACCGTGCCATCTTTGAGGACTATGTTGATGGAGTTAGCCCGGATGTGATGAGGCCACCAAAGAGGAGAAGCTCGGGTCCCAAAGATGTAGTGGGCCGTGTATGGGCTCGTTTTGGACCGAGCATGGGGTCTTGCAAGAGACCGGAAGCCGTCGCCGTTGTAGATCCTTTGAGGATCCGTTCCGAAGTGGAAGTCCATGCTAGGCGGGACAACAAGAAGAACAAGGGGAAGATGTACCCCGAGGGAAAAGGCAAGGGTAGAATGGAAGAATGAAGACCTCCATTACCCCCTTTATTATTATGTTGTATTAGTGTTGTGAGTTTTTATTATGTTGTACTAGCTATGTTTTGTGTGTTTTGTGCTAGTTTTATTATGTGAGGTATCTTAGTCGACACTTTAGCTTGTTGAGCTTCATTTGTTGTTGAATTTGTAATCCTTCTCATTATTAATTAAATAAGAGGATTGCTCGTGTCAAAATTGTGAACGCTTGTTTCTTCCATCCATTTGTAAAGGCAATTCGACTTGAATTATCCTGAACATTTGCACTTGGGAAATAAGATCTTTGTAGGAAGGGAGAAAGGCTTCTTTCTTTGTATTTTTGCGGGAAAGGGCATGTTTTTCCCTTTTTTTTTTGAAAGGTTGATATGGGTGTTGTTTTGTACGTGGGTAATCATAAGGGAATGTTTTTTTTGATGGGGATGTTTTTTTTTGATTATGGGGATGGTTATATCCTTCTTGTGTAAGAAATGACTGCCTACGTATCCACCTGAAGAGGTGAAATCAAACCATGATCGTAGTTCGAAATTTTTTGTGAATTTATTTGGGTTTTGTGGTTGCATCCCTCTCGTATAAGAAAGGACTGCCTACGTATCCACCTGAAGAGGTGAAATCAAACCATGCTCGTAGTTCAGAGGGGGGATTTTTTGTTTGTTTGAGTGCAAATGGATGTTGCCTTTGACAGGTCAAAGGGCATTCGAAACGGGCAAGGTGCCGCAACTTAGACTCGATAAAACATGCAATTTCAAATTAGAACGCGTTTGAGGAACTTGACTTGAAAGGGTTAAGTGGGTCGCTAGTTGTAAAACTAGGGCGAGGTTGCTGGTCGCTACGATTCAAGGGTAGTATTTCTTGAGTTGGTCTAGGTTGGTCGGGTTTGTAAAATCTTCCTCGTCTAGGTCACTCAGTCTCACTGCGCCCCCCGAAAGTATTTTCTTGACCAGGTATGGCCCGGCCCATTTGGGTTTGAATTTCCCCCTCGGATCGACGGGTAGTGGTGCTCGAACCGACTTTAGGACCAAGTCGCCTTCCTTGATGTTCCTGGGTTTAACCTTCTTGTTGAATGCCCGCTGTATACGTCGTTGGTATAGCTGGACGTTGTGCAAGGCGTTGAGTCGCCGCTCGTCTAGAATTGTGAGTTGTTCGTACCTTCGACGGGTCCATTCCGCCTCAGGAACTTGACTTTCCAGTAGGATGCGCAGGGATGGGACCTCTAACTCTACCAGTTGAACCGCCTCCATACCATATGCTAGGTAGAAGGGCGTGGCACCTGTCGGCTTTCGAATGGAGGTTCGGTATCCCCAGAGTGCGAATGGGAGTTTGCTCGGCCAATCGCGGTAATTGTCTTGCATTTTCTTGATAATGGTGACGAGAGTTTTGTTTGCTACCTCCACCGCTCCGTTGGTTTGAGGACGGTAGGGGGATTACCGATGTCGTTTGATCTTGTATTTGTCCAGCAAGGCCTGTGTTTCCGTCCGGAAGTGAGATCCTTGATCGCTGATGATTTCATGGGGTACCCCATATCGGCAGATGATGTTGTCCTGGATGAACTTGGCCACTTGTTTGGCTGTCAAGACTACATATGACTGTGCTTCCACTCATTCGGTGAAGTAGTCGATGGCGACGAGGACGAAGCAATGCCCTTTGGTGCCTATCGGGTTGACTTTCCCGATGATGTCGATGCCCCAAGTCGAGAAAGGCCAGGGTGATGTCATGGTGTATAAAAGGGACGGTGGTATGTGTTGTATGTTGGCGAAGATTTGGCAATTGTGGTAATGTTTGACGTAGTTGCGGCAATCGGCGACTGCCCTTCCCTTGATAACCTTGAGGGGTTCAAACTTGAGGTCAAACTCGGATAGCATGAGTGTCCATCTAGACAGCCTTCGGTTTAGTACGGCTTTTTCGAAGATGTACTTGACCGGGTCCATCTTGGAGTATATGTGGACCGTGTAACTGAGCATGTAGTGCCGCAGCTTCTTTGTTGACCATACTAGGGCAAGGCATGTCTTTTCCAGTTGGGTGTACCTTGTCTCATACTCAATGAACTTTTTGATGATGTAGTAGATGGCTCGTTCTTCACCGTCGACTGTTTGTGCTAGCATTTCTCCCATGGCTGTGTCAGTGACAGTCAGGTATAGGGATAAGGGAATTCCTTGTTGAGGTGGCATGAGGACAAGAGGTTTGGATAGGATTTCCTTTATCCTGTCGAAGGCCTTTTGACAGTCGTCTTCCCAATCGGTGTGATCGGAGGCGCGAAGCTTCTTGAAGATTGGTTCACAAATCATAATAAGCTTGGCTATGAAGCGGCTGATGTATTGAACCTGACCGAGAAATCCCCGAATCTCCTTCTCGTTCTTAGGCCGAGGCATTTGTTGAAGGGCCTTGATTTTGGTTGGATCAATTTCAATGCCTCTCTTGCTGACGACATGTCCCAGGAGTTTTCCGGAGGTGACCCCGTATGCACATTTCTAAGGATTTAGTCTCATGTTGTATTTCCGCAGACGGGGGAAGAATTTCCGGAGGGCGTTGATGTGGCCGTCCCGTTCTCCTGATTTGACAATCATGTCATCGACATATACCTCTACCTCCTTGTGCATCATATCATGTAGGAGAGTGGTAGCGGTTCTTTGATAGGTTGCTCTGACGTTGATGAGGCCGAAGGGCATGACGGTGTAGCAATATGTACCCCACTGTGTAGTGAATGCAGTTTTGTGCATGTCTTCCTCAGCCATTTTGATCTGGTTGTACCTAGCATACCCGTCCATGAATGATAGGAGAGCATGCTCGGTGGTATTGTCCACCAGGATGTCAATATGTGGCAAAGGGAAGTCGTCCTTTGGACTTGCTTTGTTCAGATCCCTGAAGTCGACGCAAACCCGAATTCTTCCGTCTTTCTTTGGTACAGGAATGATGTTGGCCACCCAGTCAAAGTACTCAGACACTTTGATGAAACCGGCCTTGAACTGTTTATCCACTTCTTCTTTGATTTTCAAGGCCCATTTAGGGTGCATTCGGCGCAACTTTTGCTTTACGGGTTTAGCTCCGGGCTTAATGGGTATCATGTGCTCTGCGATTTCCCTGTCGATCCCAGGCATATCTCTGTAGGACCAGGCGAATACGTCCTTGTATTCGTGTAGGAGGTCAATGAACTGTTGTCTTTCCGAGGGGTTAAAGGTTGTCCCTATCCTAAGTTCTTGAGGTGTGTTGTCGGTTCCTACGTTAATAGATTCGGTCTCCTCAATGATGGGGGTCCTGGTTTCCCTTTTGTCAAGTTCTTTGGCTAGGTGAGGTGGGTAGTCACTCAAGTCAAATTCGCCATAGTCATTCAGAATTGCATTGCAGTTAAATTGAGACGAGTCATAAGCAAACTTAGCGTTCATTAAGTTGACTCGAGCGAAAAGCTCGAAGAGGACATACATCTCATGGTCAGTCAGAGGCGACACAGCAGAGGAGGTGGCCCCTAGAACAGGCTCCAGGTTATCACCTTCCGTGGGAGGGGGAATAACCCTAGTTGACTCAGCCTCTGAAGCAGCCACAAGTTTATGATAAAACAACGAGAAGGGGACCTTGACTGGGACATCAGGCAGGAGCGCTAGGAGCTATGACAGACTCTGACTCTGACTCCGATTCAGACTCAGATTCTTCTTCACTTCCCTCCTTGAACACAGGGCCTTCTCCAGTTGTAATCTTGAGAATGCGGCCTTGGCGATCGGTCCATTTGACAGTTTTTCTCCAACCCTGTGTAGCTTTCTCTAGGTCAGTATCAGAGATTAAGGCGGTGGGGTCAAACTGGTTGTCCTTCAGAGCAATGTTGATGATGTCCTCATAGTCGAGGTGCTTGATGTTGGCTTCTCCGAAGAGGAGAGTAACAACTTGTCCGTCGAGACACAGGGACGACTCGGACTCGGTTGATGCAGCTTTGGTGTTGTCGGGGGATGAAGTAGCAGTCTTGGAAGACTTCTACACCCGGGTGCCTGACCTTGGCCACAGAGTCATAAATCGGCTCAAGAAAGCCGTGATAGAGCTTGGACTCTCCCTCGGGGACAAAGTATCCATTGAGGTTCAAATGATAGGGACGGAGGGTAACTCCGTGCTTCTTGCGCTTCCGAATTAGGAGGTTCATCTCCTGGATATCTTCATCGGTAGGTTCATAGCCCAACCCTAAGGGGATGTCGGGGACCTTAGCCTGTTTCAAGGGAGGTAAGGTGCTCTTCAGCGGATTGAGGCGTAGACCCGGGAAATAACCCTGGCGCATCAGAATTCGGTTGACCGTGATGTTGGCAAATGGGTCACAATCAAAGGGTGTTGATTCATCGGATATGGCGTTCATGGCTTGGAATCCCCACATCTCATTTTCGTCCTCCTCAATGGCTTGGGAGGCTATTCCCTTTTTCATGATGGCTTTGATCGGGGAAGCGGGAATTGTGATTGTCTTCCCATTGAAAGGGACTCTGATTTTCTGATGAAGGGTTGAAGTAACCGCTTTGACGGCGTGAATCCAGGGACGTCCCAGAAGCATGTTAAAGGAGGCGTCGATGTCGACTACCTGAAAACTGGGTTTCCTTTCCAGTGGTCCGGTTGCGACGGTTAGAGTGATAAGCCCTACGACCTTACGACGACTGCCGTCATAAGCGCGTACTCCTTGATTGGTTGGGACCAAATCAACTTCCTTGATACCCAGTTTATGAGCTGTTTTGAGGGGAATGACATTAACCGCGGATCCGTCATCCACAAGAACCATAGGCACATTCTTTTTAAGGCACTGCACGGTGATGTATAGGGCCAGGTTATGGTTGGCTCCGAAGGGAGGGATATCCTCATCAGAGAAGATGACCGGGTTGTTCAGGTCGGGGACATCATTTGTCATGTGTGCTACCACTTCTTCAGGAGAGGAGGTGGAGGGAACAGTCAGTTTTCCCAAGACTTGTAGTAGAGCTTGCCGATGCTCGAAGGATGTAGCAATCAGTTGCCAAATTGAAATTTCGGCTTTTGCTTTCTGCAGTTGTCTGAGGATCGAATTCTCGGGAGCCTTGGTTGAGTGTCCATGTAGGGGACAACCTGGTCATTCGTTGTTGGAACGACTGTTGAATTGTTCGGGTTTAGATAGGGGCGTCCGGACCGGGTAAGATGACCGATCTCTTTTGCCTGTTTCTCTTTTCTTGGGACTATATATATGTCCTCAGCATCATCTCTCCAGATACCATTGACTTCGGGATCTCGAGGGTACTTTGGAGGGGTATTCCTCGGTGGGTAGTTTTTGTGAGGGAAATTTTTGTGAGGTTGATTATTGTGAGGGTAATTATTGTGGGGGTGATTATTGTGGGGTGCGTGCCAGAATGGTCGCGGGAGCAATCCTTCCTGGTGAGGGTAGTTTTGGGTGTTTGGGGGACCCTCCCTCGGGCGTGGTGTTGGAGGATTGAAAATCAATCGGCGGTAAGCATCGTCCAGTCGAGTAATTCTTTCGGAGAGTCTGGCTATAGCCTCCTCAACTTGTTGGAACATGACAAGCATGGTAGCGGCGCTGAACACAAATACCCCGTCCGAGGCATCCTTCTCCAGGGCATTCACCTCGTTATCAATTGGTAAGATGAGGTGTGAGCAGTCCAAGGTCGGCTCATCATTGGAGATACCATGGATTCCCAGAGGGTTTGTCTTGTTGTTCGGTTTCGTTGGTGGAGGCAAAGGCAATTTCCCCTTCTCGATCATGTCCTGAATGAGGTGTTTGAGCTTGAAACAGGTTTCCGTGTCATGACCTTTCCGTTGGTGGTATTGACAGTAGGCATTAGGGTTCCAGAAGCGGGATTTCTTAGCATCAAACGGATCCGGGGTGGGTCCGATTGGTTGTAATTTCCCTTGGTCCATAAGCCTTTTTAGGGCGCTTGCATAAGTTGACCCTATATTGGTGAACACTCTTTGAGGGCGTTCGGCTCTCTTTGCGGTTGGCTCGAGGAGGTTGACCTCGTCAATTTTGTTTGTCTGACCATAAGGGTGAGATCTGGTTGATGTAGATCCCTGGTAGCCTCTATCGGTGGTTTTGGCCAGGACACCCTTTCGGAGGTCGTCTTCAATGCGGGTTCCGAGGATTTGCAGATCCTGGAATATCTTGATGTTTTGGTATCTCAGTAAGTTGGCATATACCGGGCGGAGATTGTTGACAAATTTTTCCACCAAAGTTGACAGACTCGGCTTGCTGACCAACTTAGTGCTTACTCTCCTCCAACGGTTAAGAATTCGGTGAATCCTTCCTTATCATTTTGAGTTAGGACCTTAAGAGTACGGGTATTGGCTTGGATTTCGACATTGTCGGCATATTGCTTAGGAAATTCAACTGCAACCTCATCCCAGGTAGTAAGGTTCTTCGGGTCAAGGGAGTAGTACCATTGGCGAGGGATCGGTTACAAGGATGATGGAAAGATCCGGGTGAAGAGTTCCTGTTTGACCCCTTTTATGGCCATGTAATCCTTGAAGGCTCGGATGTGGTTGAGTGGGTCCTCCACTCCTTTGAATTTGGGCACATTAGTCAAGGTAAAGTTGTCGGGTAGTTGATCCCCAACAGGTTCAAATCTTCGGTTATTCCCAAGGTGGATGTTGTTACCCCGGGCTAGGAGTTGTTCTTCCAGGAGCTTGAGCCTTTTCTCAGTTTCAGTCAAGGGCGGAGGGTTGTGTTTTCCAATTTCCTTGTTTTCCAGGGTGTCGATACGGATCTCGACACGGTCCAGGGTGACCTTAAGAGCAGTGAGCAGGCTGGCTAGCTGGGCAGTTGTTACATCTCTGTTGTCATTCTCGTTGATGGATGAAGTTGAAGATGGGGCCATGGTTCTGAGGCAGAAAAACGGCTCACATTACAACTCAATCCGACACGGTTCGAAGACTGAACGCAGACAACACAAAAGACGGAACAAAGATTGGACTCATCAAGACGAGGGTGACCGTGAGTGGTACCTCGGTGCTGTCTCTATTTATGATGTGACGGGGTTGAGCGAACTTCGACTCGTGTCCAACGTAGCGGCGTGACGTCGCTGGATATGTCTCGTGGTGAGACGACTCATAAGTAAAGACCCGTAAGTACGTTTACTTCGACTCGATAGACACGATTTGATACGGTCGTTTCTGTACCAAAAATAAATACCTAGATTACTACTAACAGAAGTCAGCGGTAAGTAGGGTCGATCTCCACAGGGAGGCGGTTTACTATCTACTTGTATATTCCATCTGTCTAATGTCACAATTGGGGGTTTGAAATGTTTTGACTAGACTAAAGAGATTAAAGCAAGAGGGAAAAGAATGCGAGAAATTAACAGTAAGAGAAGGGAAATATGCTAGGAGTCGGTCTACCGTGGCAGCTACACTATCGGGTCTACTGAGACGATTAAACTATTGATAAGAAGAGCTATGGTCGTCACCTTTCGGTCCTTAAACCGCCCTAGAGTCTCCTAACTTAGCTTTCGCCCTAATTAGGTATCACCTATTGTAATTAAGCAAGCCTTCCCTTCCAATCTTTCGATCCAGGTCGGGGTTAACTAGATAAATTGGTCTCCTGCATGCATACATTCAACCTGATAACAATTAAATTGCCTAATACAATTCTTATCGCAAGACTAATCTATTCAAGTCAATTATAACACATTGCTACCACGGCTTCCCTAATCCTAACATACTACGGAATTTAGCTAGACATGAAAATAAGGGAAACAAGAATAAAAGAAATAAGAGCAATAAACATTAAATTAAAGAGAGAGAAGGGAGGAAAGAATTACTAAATTAAAAGATCCTAAATGAAGAACAAAAGTGGTAGTAACAATGATAGAGCAAAAGTAACCTCGACGATTAAAGGTGTGCCGATGAAAAGGGAGAGAGTGAGCGAGTTTAAATGACGTCCTAACCTTCCTATTTATAGGAAAATAGGATTTATTAACCTAATTGACGGAATTAAACCTAAAAAACCCAGCCCACCAGCGAAACCACTCGATCGAGTGGAATAAAACCACTCGATCGAGCAAAAATCGAGCTCAAAACTGGTCGATCGAAGGGAAAAGTTACTCGATCGACTAATTATTAAATCCTAAACCACTCGATCGACTAGAAAAGCACTCGATCGAGTGGAAACTAACTTCAGCAGCTCATTAATTCACGTTAGTTGACTTTGACTTGTCCTTTTAGCTCCCGAAACACCTTCACGCATCCCAAGACAGCTATAATTCCCGCTCCAAATTATCTCTTCCTCCAAATGCATGCAAAACGGACGGTAAACGGCTTGATTTCACTACTTTATGGTCCATTCCTGCAATTAAGACAAAATACACCAAAGTAGCATATTCGGGGCATTTCGTAGCATAAAACCACGATAAAAGCATAGAAGTACGTGCATAAAATAAGCTAAAAAGACTATATAAAATGCACGTATCAAATCTCACCAAACCAAACCTTTACTCGTCCCCGAGTAAACTAAAATGCAACTAATGGAACGGAAAAGATAACTCAGAGCTAGCTACAAATGCCCACTTAAGCCAATTTAATGCAAGTAAACTAACACTTATAGCAAACAGTCAAATGCAAACGAGTTATAAGATGTTTATAAACAAAGCTGAACCGTCGACCTTGCAAGACCTTTAATATTGGACTCTCACGGGTCACTCTTCTCTCATGAAGCAAAGGGTGAACATATATATGTAAGAGAGAAAGAAAAATAGTCGCTCACCTAGACTACGACCTACATAAACATGCATGCAACTAATATGATAGAAAATTCTAACTACCGTACACACATTCCAACCAAACAAGGTCCTGTCACAGCCGAGGGCTTACAAAAATGTGGTAAAGTGAGGCAATGGGTAAGAAAAGGCAAAACATTTATGGGAATGTGGAGGTATAGGTGATCAAGCTAGTACCTAAACAAAACCATATGAAACATATCCATTTCCAACTCAATTATGAATTTAACACGATGCCCTTCAATTGGCATAAAATCTCACCAACCCGAACTAGAAACACTCCTCAAATGATATAAAATAGAACATAGGAGCAGAAACCGTCAACAAACAACATACTTATCTTTTCTTTTTCTATTTCATCACGTCTATTTCGGTTTCCTTCTCTTGGCGCCAGAATTTGATACGGTCGTTTCTGTACCAGAAATAAATACCTAGATTACTACTAACAGAAGTCAGCGGTAAGTAGGGTCGATCTCCACAGGGAGGCGGTTTACTATCTACTTGTATATTCCATCTGTCTAATGTCACAATTGGGGGTTTGAAATGTTTTGACTAGACTAAAGAGATTAAAGCAAGAGGGAAAAGAATGCGAGAAATTAACAGTAAGAGAAGGGAAATATGCTAGGAGTTGGTCTACCGTGGCAGCTACACTATCGGGTCTACTGAGACGATTAAACTATTGATAAGAAGAGCTATGGTCGTCATCTTTCGGTCCTTAAACCGCCCTAGAGTCTCCTAACTTAGCTTTCGCCCTAATTAGGTATCACCTATTGTAATTAAGCAAGCCTTCCCTTCCAATCTTTCGATCCAGGTCGGGGTTAACTAGATAAATTGGTCTCCTGCATGCATACATTCAACCTGATAACAATTAAATTGCCTAATACAATTCTTATCGCAAGACTAATCTATTCAAGTCAATTATAACACATTGCTACCACGGCTTCCCTAATCCTAACATACTACGGAATTTAGCTAGACATGGAAATAAGGGAAACAAGAATAAAAGAAATAAGAGCAATAAACATTAAATTAAAGAGAGAGAAGGGAGGAAAGAATTACTAAATTAAAAGATCCGGAAATGAAGAACAAAAGTGGTAGTAACAATGATAGAGCAAAAGTAACGTCTGACAGTGTGCCCGATGAAAAGGGAGAGAGTGAGCGAGTTTAAATGACGTCCTAACCTTCCTATTTATAGGAAAATAGGATTTATTAACCTAATTGACGGAATTAAACCTAAAAAACCCAGCCCACCAGCGAAACCACTCGATCGAGTGGAATAAAACCACTCGATCGAGCAAACTGAGCTCAAAACTGGTCGATCGAAGGGAAAAGTTACTCGATCGACTAATTATTAAATCCTAGACCACTCGATCGACTAGAAAAGCACTCGATCGAGTGGAAACTAACTTCAGCAGCTCATTAATTCACGTTAGTTGACTTTGACGTGTCCTTTTAGCTCCCGAAACACCTTCATGCATCCCAAGACAGCTATAATTCCTGCTCCAAATTATCTCTTCCTCCAAATGCATGCAAAACGGACGGTAAACGGCTTGATTTCACTACTTTATGGTCCATTCCTGCAATTAAGACAAAATACACCAAAGTAGCATATTCGGGGCATTTCGTAGCATAAAACCACGATAGAAGCATAGAAGTACGTGCATAAAATAGGCTAAAAAGACTATATAAAATGCACTTATTAAATCTCCCTAAACCAAACCTTTACTCGTCCCCGAGTAAACTAAAATGCAACTAATGGAACGGAAAAGATAACTCAGAGCTAGATACAAATGCCCACTTAAGCCAATTTAATGCAAGTAAACTAACACTTATAGCAAACAGTCAAATGCAAACGAGTTATAAGATGTTTATAAACAAAGCTGAACCGTCGACCGTGCAAGACCTTTAATATTGGACTCTCACGGGTCACTCTTCTCTCATGAAGCAAAGGGTGAACATATATATGTAAGAGAGAAAGAAAAATAGTCGCTCACCTAGACTACGACCTACATAAACATGCATGCAACTAATATGATAGACAATTCTAACTACCGTACACACATTCCAACCAAACAAGGTCCTGTCACAGCCGAGGGCTTACAAAAATGTGGTAAAGTGAGGCAATGGGTAAGAAAAGGCAAAACATTTATGGGAATGTGAAGGTATAGGTGATCAAGCTAGTACCTAAACAAAACCATATGAAACATATCCATTTCCAACTCAATTATGAATTTTAACACGATGCCCTTCAATTGGCATAAAATGTCACCAACCCGAACTAGAAACACTCCTCAAATGATATAAAATTGAACATAGGAGCAGAAACCGTCAACAAACAACATACTTATCTTTTCTTTTTCTATTTCATCACGTCTATTTCGGTTTCCTTCTCTTGGCGCCAGAATTTGATACGGTCGTTTCTGTACCAAAAATAAATATCTAGATGACTACTAACAGAAGTCAGCGGTAAGTAGGGTCGATCTCCACAGGGAGGCGGTTTACTATCTACTTGTATATTCCATCTGTCTAATGTCACAATTGGGGGTTTGAAATGTTTTGACTAGACTAAAGAGATTAAAGCAAGAGGGAAAAGAATGCGAGAAATTAACAATAAGAGAAGGGAAATATGCTAGGAGTCGGTCTACCGTGGCAGCTACACTATCGGGTCTACTGAGACGATTAAACTATTGATAAGAAGAGCTATGGTCGTCACCTTTCGGTCCTTAAACCGCCCTAGAGTCTCCTAACTTAGCTTTCGCCCTAATTAGGTATCACCTATTGTAATTAAGCAAGCCTTCCCTTCCAATCTTTCGATCCAGGTCGGGGTTAACTAGATAAATTGGTCTCCTGCATGCATACATTCAACCTGATAACAATTAAATTGCCTAATACAATTCTTATCGCAAGACTAATCTATTCAAGTCAATTATAACACATTGCTACCACGGCTTCCCTAATCCTAACATACTACGGAATTTAGCTAGACATGGAAATAAGGGAAACAAGAATAAAAGAAATAAGAGCAATAAACATTAAATTAAAGAGAGAGAAGGGAGGAAAGAATTACTAAATTAAAAGATCCGGAAATGAAGAACAAAAGTGGTAGTAACAATGATAGAGCAAAAGTAACGTCTGACAGTGTGCCCGATGAAAAGGGAGAGAGTGAGCGAGTTTAAATGACGTCCTAACCTTCCTATTTATAGGAAAATAGGATTTATTAACCTAATTGACGGAATTAAACCTAAAAACCCAGCCCACTGCGAAACCACTCGATCGAGTGGAATAAAACCACTCGATCGAGCAAACTGAGCTCAAAACTGGTCGATCGAAGGGAAAAGTTACTCGATCGACTAATTATTAAATCCTAAACCACTCGATCGACTAGAAAAGCACTCGATCGAGTGGAAACTAACTTCAATCAGCACTCATTAATTCACGTTAGTTGACTTTGACTTGTCCTTTTAGCTCCCGAAACACCTTCACGCATCCCAAGACAAATATATAATTCCTGCTCCAAATTATCTCTTCCTCCAAATGCATGCAAAACGGACGAACGAACGGCTTGATTTCACTACTTTATGGTCCATTCCTGCAATTAAGACAAAATACACCAAAGTAGCATATTCGGGGCATTTCGTAGCATAAAACCACGATAGAAGCATAGAAGTACGTGCATAAAATAGGCTAAAAAGACTATATAAAATGCACGTATCAAATCTCCCCAAACCAAACCTTTACTCGTCCCCGAGTAAACTAAAATGCAACTAATGGAACGGAAAAGATAACTCAGAGCTAGCTACAAATGCCCACTTAAGCCAATTTAATGCAAGTAAACTAACACTTATAGCAAACAGTCAAATGCAAACGAGTTATAAGATGTTTATAAACAAAGCTGAACCGTCGACCTTGCAAGACCTTTAATAATGGACTCTCACGGGTCACTCTTCTCTCATGAAGCAAAGGGTGAACATATATATGTAAGAGAGAAAGAAAAATAGTCGCTCACCTAGACTACGACCTACATAAACATGCATGCAACTAATATGATAGACAATTCTAACTACCGTACACACATTCCAACCAAACAAGGTCCTGTCACAGCCGAGGGCTTACAAAAATGTGGTAAAGTGAGGCAATGGGTAAGAAAAGGCAAAACATTTATGGGAATGTGGAGGTATAGGTGATCAAGCTAGTACCTAAACAAAACCATATGAAACATATCCATTTCCAACTCAATTATGAATTTAACACGATGCCCTTCAATTGGCATAAAATCTCACCAACCCGAACTAGAAACACTCCTCAAATGATATAAAATAGAACATAGGAGCAGAAACCGTCAACAAACAACATACTTATCTTTTCTTTTTCTATTTCATCACGTCTATTTCGGTTTCCTTCTCTTCACATTTTTTTTCTTTTTTCGAATTCTTTTCTTTTCATTTTTCATGTCTTTTTTTCTTTCTTTTTCACGTTTTTTTTTTTCATCATCCTCCTTTTCTTCATAAATTACCAACTCCGAATCAATATGATATGAGCCAAAATTTGATACAATAGCCAATATACCGCAGAACAATCTAAACTAGCTTGACAAGTCAGGCTAAATTTGGATGTAGCTAAGGGTCAACATGCAAATTAGGCTAATGTGGAGTTAAATGGGTAAAGGTGAAAGAAAAGGAAAATTGTAAACACCTCCCTGCATGTGACACCAACCACTAACCCGAATGTATGAAGGCAAAAAGCGATTGAATTTCATATACATGCAAATTAATCAACATGCTATGCAAGGAGTAACTACTCACAATCCTACATGAAACTGGTCATAAATGACACCAGTTTATACGACTCTAATCCTTAGAATTTATAAGTAGGTTGCCAAAATTTCAGGTCAAGTCTATTTGTTCAGCTGAATTTAACATAAACTCGTAGATATGCAATAAGACAATGCTAAAAGATAACAGTTCAATGCAAGGCTTAAGCAAAAAGACAAAAGTAGAGCAATTTCATCATTGAAATCTACCGTTCCGACTCAACCTATATGCGAAAATAAACGTGAAATTTTTTGAAATTTTCGATTTTTTCAATTTTTATGAGATTTTAATTTTTTTTTTTGAATTAAAAACAATGCAAACGTAAATTAAATATGATAACAGAAATGCAAATAAAAACAACATGCAGACACAGATATGGATGCATAACCTCCCCAAACCAAACTGTACAATGCCCTCATTGTACCAAAACATGGAAAGGAAATGCAAACTGAAGGAGAAAGAGACTAAATGCGGAAAACTCACAAGATTTCGCGAATAAAGGGACCTCCCCAAACCGACCATGAACATGGGAGGTTGCTAAGGCCCGGAAAACCGTCTCAGGAAGCTAATCCAAGTCAAAAACACTCGATAGCAGTCGTACAATGGCTGATCGAGTAAAATGGGCATCCAAAACTGCTCGATCGAGGAGAAAAGCAGTCGATCGAGTAGTTCTCTATCTGCAGGTGGTCGATCGAGTAAATTAATCACTCGATCGAGTGAATCCATCAGCTAAAGTGCTCGATCGAGTAGAAAAACTACTCGATCGAGTAATTCTCAATGTATTCCTGCAAAATGCAATTAAAAACAGCCCGCAAACTAACTAAACAAGCATACTGAGATAGTCTATGGTATAAAAACCATTTATTACAACTGAAATAAAATAAAAATGCAAAATAAAATCGCCGGGTTGCCTCCCGGGTAGCGCTAGCTTCAGTCAGGTCCCAGCTCGACCTTCTTTTTCTTCGAGCCACTATAATTAGTTACAATCAAAACAACTCAAAGCGCGCAGCATGAGATCGTACATCTGCGCATGTGCTACACAGAAATGTAAGTAGCACCATAATGGAGTAAAGAAATAGGAAATAAAAATATGTAAACATTTAAGTCTAACAAATTTCCTATGCGAGCTCCTAAATTTATCCACAAAATATAGGAACTCGGGAGCAATTAATGATAATCTAGGGCTCCATTTCAGATTAACAATTTTGTGATGATAAGGATGGTGAAAAATCGTTAAATTACGCGTCCACATATGAGAGGGTATAGCTTTAAAGGAAAAAGCACGAAGACAATGAGGCATAACACTATTAAAACAAACAATAATAAGATTATCATTTACTACCTTAGGTTGGTCGCTCTCAATGACGGAATCATGGATAAAAGAATTTATTACCTCTTCCGCGCTAGGAGTAATTACCGACTCAGCTGCTTCTTCATCAACCTCCTCAATGGATTTCATCCCGTAAATCTCGGCCTCAAGCGCATCCAGCTCGACTTTGAATAGGGGAGACTCACCATAACCGTTATCATCATCAAAATCGTCATCTAAATCAAACCCATATGACGAATCAAAGCTCCTAATGACCAATTCAGTCGATCGAGCAGAATAATCACTCGATCGACCAATTTCCTCCTGCGTTTCACTCGATCGAGTAGAAATTTCACTCGATCGAGCACTTTCTCTTGGAAATTCACTTGATCGACTAATATTAGTCACTCGATCGAGTGATACCTCCTGTACAGGGCTGAAATCCTCGTGTAAGGCAGTGAAATGTGATAGAAACTCATCGTCCGAGTCTTAAAGGCATCCTCAGCATTGGGCAACACGGTTTCCTCAGGGGAAAAACCGCTCTCAGCAAGGTATACCTCTTCTAGTTGCCAATTATCCGACTCAGCTGCTAACTGAGCAATTTCAGACTCCGGCTCAATGATTCGAGCATCCATTCGTCTATCACTCTCTTGCCTCATGGATACGAATGTGCCAAAATTTGACACGAATGTCTTCATTAAAGACCTCAGCTCCGCAATCTCTTCTTCTTGTATATCAGGAGGATCTTGTTGCAGTGGCCATTGATAGGGTGGATGTGGCGGCACAACTACTGCTGCTTGACTAGCTCGTCTACGCTGCTTGAACGCGTAAACTTTGTCATTCTCTGCCAGACAAAAAAATGCATCATGCCCAGCAGCACCACATCTCCCGCAGTAAATCACCGGCTGTTCCATATAATAGAACATCGGTGACGGGTCAAAGGTACTCAAGCCTTCCCTTTGACGATCTTTCACCTAGAACTGTCTAGGTAGTACCTGTAAGGCCTATCAAAACAGCACTAAAGGAAAGATTAGAACAACCTCAAGGGAAAAATCCCCTGAGGCTAAAAACAGATAAAAATTAAACAAATAAATAAATAGATTGCCTCCCCGGCAACGGCGCCAGAATTTGATACGGTCGTTTCTGTACCAAAAATAATTACCTAGATTACTACTAACAGAAGTCAGCGGTAAGTAGGGTCGATCTCCACAGGGAGGCGGTTTACTATCTACTTGTATATTCCATCTGTCTAATGTCACAATTGGGGGTTTGAAATGTTTTGACTAGACTAAAGAGATTAAAGCAAGAGGGAAAAGAATGCGAGAAATTAACAGTAAGAGAAGGCAAATATGCTAGGAGTCGGTCTACCGTGGCAGCTACACTATCGGGTCTACTGAGACGATTAAACTATTGATAAGAAGAGCTATGGTCGTCACCTTTCGGTCCTTAAACCGCCATAGAGTCTCCTAACTTAGCTTTCGCCCTAATTAGGTATCACCTATTGTAATTAAGCAAGCCTTCCCTTCCAATCTTTCGATCCAGGTCGGGGTTAACTAGATAAATTGGTCTCCTGCATGCATACATTCAACCTGATAACAATTAAATTGCCTAATACAATTCTTATCGCAAGACTAATCTATTCAAGTCAATTATAACACATTGCTACCACGGCTTCCCTAATCCTAACATACTACGGAATTTAGCTAGACATGGAAATAAGGGAAACAAGAATAAAAGAAATAAGAGCAATAAACATTAAATTAAAGAGAGAGAAGGGAGGAAAGAATTACTAAATTAAAAGATCCGGAAATGAAGAACAAAAGTGGTAGTAACAATGATAGAGCAAAAGTAACGTCTGACAGTGTGCCCGATGAAAAGGGAGAGAGTGAGTGAGTTTAAATGACGTCCTAACCTTCCTATTTATAGGAAAATAGGATTTATTAACCTAATTGACGGAATTAAACCTAAAAAACGCAGCCCACCAGCGAAACCACTCGATCGAGTGGAATAAAACCACTCGATCGAGCAAACTGAGCTCAAAACTGGTCGATCGAAGGGAAAAGTTACTCGATCGACTAATTATTAAATCCTAAACCACTCGATCGACTAGAAAAGCACTCGATCGAGTGGAAACTAACTTCAGCAGCTCATTAATTCACGTTAGTTGACTTTGACTTGTCCTTTTAGCTCCCGAAACACCTTCACGCATCCCAAGACAACTATAATTCCCGCTCCAAATTATCTCTTCCTCCAAATGCATGCAAAACGGACGGTAAACGGCTTGATTTCACTACTTTATGGTCCATTCCTGCAATTAAGACAAAATACACCAAAGTAGCATATTCGGGGCATTTCGTAGCATAAAACCACGATAAAAGCATAGAAGTACGTGCATAAAATAGGCTAAAAAGACTATATAAAATGCACGTATCAACACCCTTTTGGAGGTCGTCTTCAATGCGGGTTCCGAGGATTTGCAGATCCTGGAATATCTTGATGTTTTGGTATCTCAGTAAGTTGGCATATACCGGGCGGAGATTGTTGACAAATTTTTCCACCAAAGTTGACACACTCGGCCTTCTGACCAACTTAGTGCTTTCTCTCCTCCAACGGTTAAGAATTCGGTGAATCCTTCCTTATCATTTTGAGTTAGGACCTTAAGAGTACGGGTATTGGCTTGGATTTCGACATTGTCGGCATATTGCTTAGCAAATTCAACTGCAACCTCATCCCAGGTAGTAAGGTTCTTCGGGTCAAGGGAGTAGTACCATTGGCGAGGGATCGGTTCCAAGGATGATGCAAAGATCCGGGTGAAGAGTTCCTGTTTGACCCCTTTTATGGCCATGTAATCCTTGAAGGCTCGGATGTGGTTGAGTGGGTCCTCCACTCCTTTGAATTTGGGCACATTAGTCAAGGTAAAGTTGTCGGGTAGTTGATCCCCAACGGGTTCAAATCTTCGGTTATTCCGAAGGTGGATGTTGTTACCCCGGGCTAGGAGTTGTTCTTCCAGGAGCTTGAGCCTTTTCTCAGTTTCAGTCAAGGGCGGAGGGTTGTGTTCTAAATTTCCTTGTTTTCCAGGGTGCCGATACGGATCTCGACACGGTCCAAGGTGACCTTAAGAGCAGTGAGCAGGCTGGCTAGCTGGGCAGTTGTAACATCTCTGTTGTCATTCTCGTTGATGGATGAAGTTGAAGACGGGGCCATGGTTCTGAGGCAGAAAAACGGCTCACATTACAACTCAATCCGACACGGTTCGAAGACTGAACGTAGACAACACAAAAGACGGAACAAATATTGGACTCATCAAGACGAGGGTGACCGTGAGTGGTACCTCAGTGCTGACTCGATTTATGATGTGACGGGGTTGAGCGAACTTCGACTCGTGTCCAACGTAGCGGCGTGACGTCGTTGGATATGTCTCGTGGTGAGACGACTCATAAGTAAAGACCCGTAAGTACGTTTACTTCGACTCGATAGACACGAGGCGGAATTGGAATGGTGGACTGAGGTTTTCGAAAATAGAGATTTTCAAAAAGATTCGTTTGTCGCTTTATGGACGGCTTCCGAAGATAGGGATCTCCACAAGTCGGTCAGTTGAAAGGTTGTCTTAAGTTTGTTTGCGAAAGACAGTTTGAGTTTGAGTCGGTTCAGAAAACAATGTACTGTTTCCCCAGATGGTTTTTGAAATTCCAAATTGTATGTTTTGAAAATCGAGTTTTAAAATGTTAGAAAAGGTCTCGGGGACGGTGCATGGCCCTCGGGATCTCGAAAGTGTCTCGAGAAAAGGGTGTGTGCTTTTGTCGGGTTTTGAAAGAGCCATTGTCGGTGCGAGACGGGTTAAAATCCGTGTCTTGACGCGGCGATTATAACGGCGTAAAAAGGTGTTTCTGAAATGGTTGTAGAAAACCGGGTTTGAAAATCGTCATTACGACGGCGTAGAAAGGCGTGTTGAAATGGTTGTAGAAAATCGTGTTTGAAAATCGTCATTACGACGGCCTAGAAAGGCGAGTTAAAATGGTTATAGGAAATCGGGTTTGAAAATCGTCATTACGACGGCCTAGAAAGGCGTGTTAAAAAAGCAATGGTCGGCGAAAGACCGGGTTTCGAAATGGCCATTATAACGGGGCAAAAAGGTGTTTTTGAAAGTTTGAAAATGACACGGAAGGACTTATGATCACGTAGCACATAAGCACTCGCAGTTTCATTATATTATGCATAATGCTGACACGGGTTTTAGCTTAAAAGGGTGGGTTACACACCAAGCAATCAAACCCCGATTTGTGAGAGGGATACCAATCCAAATAAAGTGTGTAAGGAGGGTGCCCTAGCCTCGTGCTCGAAGGTGGTGAAAGCTCTTTGACGAAACAGAAATGTGTAACGTCAACGGTATGCTTGACTCAATCGGGATTCGAAACGCGGGGATGAGAAAACTCATGCCAACGGGACGAGCCAATTGGTCGAAAAGGGTTAGGTTGTGGGCCCGGACAAGGAACCCGACCGTGACCGTAATATCAATTAATGCATTTCAACCAAGACCTCGTTCGAGTCTCACCATCTAGGGATCGCAAAGACACAAGTGTCCTAGTTTTCCCCAGCGGAGTCGCCAATCTGTGGACATGGCCCACCTGCGTATGCCCAGCCGATCTGTGGATAACGGCAGCGGTTTTTTGAAAGCCACGTTCGGCGGCGTAAGAATGCTTTCGACGGGATCGTTTTAGATCGGTCGGTTTCGTCTCGGCAAGGGTCTCGAAACGATTAGAGATGTTCGGAGTCGCCACCAAGCATTTGTGGGATGCTTGGAACCCGTTCGAATCCACTTTATACCTTGGTCAAACGAAGCACAAAGCAGGGTTTGACATAGGTACTAAAGATAAGGAATCGTCCCTCTTTAGCATCCTATCTCTAGAATGACTCTCGTACGCCCTGGATAAGGTCGTCCACTATCCAAAGTTTCTGAGTAAGAGGTGAAGGTATGTATTGGGAAGCCCTTTAATAAGACACCCAATCTCGCCCGCGGTAGCGGCCTCTACTGATCGATCTTGGTTGGTTGAATGCAAAAATTGATAAAACGGTTTAAATGCATGAATACGCATCCAAAAGTTTAACCTAACATGTGAGCTTTCTACATCGGTTTGAATTAATCAAAGTATCAAGTATAAGATGTCGAGTTGGATTTATGGTTGATTTGCATGCAAGACGGAAATTAAACATCCATTTACCGAGTTAGGTTTATGGTGCATAACGGGATCTATTTGTCTTAGTAAGACATTTTGCAAATATGATGTTTGAATGAGCAAATTCGTGATCTGACCCGTCCTGTATTCGGGTTAACCGAAGTCGGGGTCGTCCTAGACGAATGCTGGAAGGGGAACAGACCCTGCATCAGGCAGCCATAAGAGGCGCGAGCCTATTGGCGATGCAAATGGGTCTCCCCTGGTTTGAAAATAGAAAAATGAAAGGCCTGTTTTAGGCGCGAGTCAGTCAACGATGGAAGACGTGTTTTGACCTTTGAAAGAGTTTTTCAAATGTTTTGAATAACAGGTGTTTGAACCCGTTTTGGTTTGAAAAGGTCGTTTAGACCGCTTTTGTGTTGATTTGAAGAACGGGACTTGAATAATCATCATCGTTTTGATGATATTCGGTGTCGGGTTCGATTTTGTAAACTTGACATGAATAGTTTTGAAAAATAATTATGAACTAATTGTTTTAAGTTCATTTAAATATAATTAGTCAATATTCATCATCGTACTCGGGTTAAAATCCGACATGGTATGTGGAACCTAGGATGACTTTGTATTGGTGACTAATACATTTGTTTTGAAAATGTAAAGAAATGATGAAAGGCTTTAAAATACCCTCCAAAATGTAAATAAATGAAATAAAAGGTTTTAAAATACCTTTTATAATGTAATTAACCAAATATTATCACCGAAACACGGATTAAACCGTCATGGTATTAGGAACCAAGGGTGAAAAATGTTTTATGGTTAAAAACTTGTAAAAATGGTTTGAAAATACTTGAAATCGTAAAAACCGATTACAAATATGAAATGAAAATAAAGGAAATGAAGAGACCATACACGGTTTGGATTTGAGGGTGAGGCAGGCCGCCTTAGGCGCGAGCCTGTGTGCTACGTAAGTAGCCTCTGCCTCAACCAAAAATCCGGTTTTGGCTCATTCTTCCCATATTTTGGACCATATTATGCATGATTTAGCATGTTATAGTCATGAAACATATGAAAACATGATAAAAGAATATTTTTACACCCTCATACTTACATGTTAGGCTTATGGCGAGAAATCGACGTAAGTGTATCAACTCGTTTGGTCGGAAAACTCGGTTTAAAACCGTTTTGGTAAGTAAAAAGAGTGTTTTGTTAAGTTTAGTGATGGTTTTGTGGTCGAGATGGTCGGTCAAGTGATTTAATGCACAATGACGGTACCAAACAATGTGTAAGGCTTGTGTTTACGATCGGTAGGTCGTAAACACGTGTCGGATTGTGACTTAGGAAGTCGAGTCGAGAATTTTATGGGAGAAAAGAGGGGGCGGACACTCGTGTAATTCTCAAATGGTGTAATTTGAAGGTTATTTATAGGAGAATGAGTGGTTGTGTGAGTTTTGAGCGACGTGGCCACCTGGGCTGCTCAAAGAGGCGCGAGCCATGTCGCACGTCTTCGAGGTGTCTTGTCACTATCACACGAATGCAATCATGATTTGTTCTATCCTAGGATTTGGATGAACATGTTTGGTACTTTACTATGTAAGATTCCGGGAAATCGTAACACAGAAGCATTTGAATGGTTTGTTTTTTGTGTTTGACTCGGTTTGACTCGTTGTTGGAGTCGGGATTTGAATTTTGAGTCGGTTTTTGGTCCGGTGTCGGTTTTGACTCTAGTTAGTGTCATTGCGACCCCGTCGTCATGCATTAAACACTCCAGGTACTTTTGAAAAGTTTTGAAATGTTTTATTTTTAAAATCGTTTTAAGTTTTCCGACGTAAAGTTGTACACAAACTGTCGATCAAACGCTGCGATTCCTAAGCATGTTGTAGTCCGATAATCATCGGGTGTTTGTTGGAGTCTCATCAGATACTGGGTATCTACACAACTCCCTTTTAATTGCATTACTTTGCTTTCATTACTTTACTTCTATTTTGTTGATTAGTTTAGATTACACATCATCTCAACCCAAATTGTGACACCCTAAGACATAGCTATTTACAATTGAGAATCCTACATCAATACCCGCCCCTTGGGATCCGACCTTTACTTACCTCTTTACTAAGAGTATTTTGTGAAGTTATAAATATTGTTTTGGTTGGTAGATTTTTACGACGAGTTTGTATCGGACCAAAAATGGCGCCGTTGCCGGGGACGGTGTTAAGTTGATTTGATTTTCATTAATTGTTTTTAGTTAAGTCTTTCTTTGCCTTGGTGGAGAGCACTTCCTCAAGGTACTTCTCACCTTTTTCTCTTAGTGTACTTTGCAAGATGGACATTATAGATTGTTGTGTAGAGGACCATATGAGTACTACTTTCATCAAAGACCCTTTGCAAGCATTGGAGGCCTTAGAAGCAAGTGAGGCCAAAAACAAGCATTGGGAATTAGAAGTAGATCTCCTTGAAGCCGCTCTAGCCAACAAAGAGCTCACTTATGAGCAATCCATATTGATAAATTATATTCTCGAGGAAGCATCGCAATCCACTAAAGTAGAACAAGCAACCAAAGATCATACCGTGGAAGACGAAGAACTAGACTAATATGTCATGGAGTTTGAGTAGGATGGGTATGAAGAGCTTGAGGAATAAATTGACTACGCCATGAGGATGGAATGTGTAATGGAGATGGTAAATGCCCCTAGTGAACCTTCAATGGTAGAAACTGAGGTACAAACTCAAACTCTAAAAAACCTTCCCCCAAATTCAAAGTATGCTTACCTCGATGAATCTAAAACCAAACCCGTGATTGTTAATGAAAAACTTGATGAGAATCAATTGGAAAGTTTGCTTAATGTGTTAAAACAACATGAACAGGCTATAGGTTATAGTCTAGATGACCTTAAGAGGATAAGACCCAATTTTTGCATGCATAGGATTCATCTACAAGAAGACCATAGGCCCACCATTCAAGGACAAAGGAGACTAAACCCCCACTTGCAAGAAGTTGTAACAGCGGAGGTTATGAAATTACTTGATGTGAGAATCATTTATCCTATATCGGATTTTCTGTGTGTTAGCCCCATTCAAGTGGTACCTAAGAAAGGAGGTACCACGGTGGTAACAAATGATAAGAACGAGCTAATATCCACAAGAAAGATCATCGGTTGGCATATGTGTATTGACTATCGTAAATTAAATTCCGCAACAAGAAAGGATCATTTCCCCTACCATTCATTAACCAAATGCTTGAGAGGTTAGCCTCTAACAAATTCTTTTGCTACCTTGACAGGTACTCGCGATTCTTCCAAATCCCGATACACCCGGACGACCAACACAAGACCATTTTCACATGTCCCTACGGTGCTTTTGCATATAGGAGAATGCCCTTTGGGCTATGTAATGCTCCCGCCACTTTCCAAAGATGCATGATGAGTGTCTTTTCCGACTATTTAGAAACCATAATGGAAGTTTTTATCGATGATTTTAGCGTCTATGGAAAAGACTTTGACTCTTTCTTGCATAACCTTTCTCTTGTATTGCAAAAATGTGAAGATGTTAGCCTTGTCTTGAATTGGGAAAATTGTCATTTTATGGTCAATGAAGGTATTGTCTTGGGTCATTTAATCTCGGAAAAGGGCATCGAAGTTGACAAGGCCAAAGTTGAGGTTATAGAGAAACTCCCACCTCCCGTGAATGTTAGAGGGGTGAGGAGCTTTCTCGGTCACGCGGGTTTCTATCGCCGTTTCATAAAAGATTTTTCCAAAATTGTGAAACCCCTTACTCAACTTTTGCTTAAGGATGCCCAATTCCAATTTACTAATGAGTGTGTTGAAGCTTTTGATAGAATCAAGGAAGCACTAATCTCGGCACCAATCATCCAACCACCAAATTGGGAACTACCATTTGAGATCATGTGCGATGCGAGTAACTACACCGTTGGAGCGGTTCTTGGCCAACGGGTAGAAAAGGCTTTATATGCTATCTATTACATAAGCAAGACTCTTGATTCCGCCCAAGTGAACTATGATACTACCGAGAAGGAAATCCTTGCCATTGTCTATGCTTTAGACAAATTCCGTTCCTATTTGTTTGGATCAAAAGTGATTGTTTTCTCGGATCACCGTGCTCTTAGACATCTCTTGATTAAGAAAGAAGAAAAGCCAAGTTTGTTGAGATGGATTTTGCTACTCCAAGAATTTAATTTGGAAATAAGAGATAAGAAGGGAGCCGAGAATGTGGTAGCGGATCACTTGTCAATAATTCGATTCCACAATGATGAGGGAGAGACACCGATCAATGACTCTTTCCCCGATGATATCTTGATGACTAACCATTCACAACTTGAGAAGCACACCAGACCGTGGTTCGCCGACTATGCTAATTACATTGTTGGAGGAGTTCTTCCTCCAAACTTGAACTACAATCAAAGAAAGAGATTCTTGTTTGAAGTGAAGAGATATTTTTGGGACGATCCCAATCTTTACAAGGAATGTAGTGATGGACTTTACCGAAGATGCATACCCCAATGGGAAGTTCAAGGTGTTTTAGAAGGATGCCATTCATCACCATATGGAGGACATCATGGAGAACGAAGAACAATTGCTAAAGTCCTTCAATCGGGCTTCTTTTGGCCTACCATGTTTGAAGATGCTAGAGAATTTATTCTCCATTGTGATCCTTGCCAAAGAACCAGGAACATTTCTTGGAGAAATGAGATGCCGCAACGAGGAATATTGGAGGTAGAAATTTTTGATGTATGGGGGATTGACTACCAAGGACCATTTGTATCATCTCAAGGAAACAAGTACATTCTTGTAGCCGTCGATTATGTATCAAAGTGGGTAGAAGCAATTGCTACTCCAACCGATGATGCCAAGACGGTTACTAAACTTCTCAAGAAAGTAATCTTTCCAATATTCGGAGTCCCTAGAGCAATCATTAGTGATGGAGGGACACATTTCCATGAAAAGAAGCTCACATCTCTTTTGGCAAAGTATGGTGTTCAACATAGAACCGGATTGGGATACCATCCTCAAACAAGCGGTCAAGTTGAAGTTTTGAATAGATAGATCAAGCAAATTCTTGAAAAGGTTGTTAACAAGTCTCGTAAGGATTGGAGCATGAAGCTTGACGACACTCTTTGGGCTTATAGGACAGCCTATAAGACTCCCATAGGAGCCTCCCCTTACAAACTAGTTTATGAAAAGGCATGCCATTTGCCAATCGAATTGGAGTACAAAGCCTTTTGAGCAATCAAAGCTCTCAACCTTGACCTCAAGTTAAGTGGTCAAAAAAGGATAATGCAAATTCAAGAGTTGGAGGAATTCCGACTACAATCCTACGAAAATGCAAAGATCTACAAGGAAAGAACTAAATTGCTTCATGACAAGAGGATTAGGCAAAAAGCCTTGCACAAGGGAGACAAAGTCCTTCTATTTAACTCCCGATATCAACTTTTTCCCGGGAAGTTAAATTCAAGATGGATGGGTCCCTATGTAATCACCAAAGTGGGAAAGTATGGAGACTTTGAAATAAAGTCGGAAGATGGAAACAAGTTCAAAGTCAACGGCCAAAGGTTGAAACCATAGTATGAAGAAGCATTCATCGGAGAAGTATAGGTCATCCGCCTCGAGCCTCTCCCGCCATGAATTGACCATCAATGAGAGAGTTTGGGCGAGTCCTCTCCAAACCACCATTTGTAAATATACTAACTCTTCTCACTTGTATTTTTAACTTTATTGCATTTACATATAATTTCCATAAAGCATGATTTTGACATGGGAATTGGTGAGGGAGTGTTACTAACTCGTTTGATGAATAAAGGATTTAGCAATTCAAGTGTGGGGAAGCACTCTCATTAATGAATGAAATAAGGAGAAAGGAGAACAAAAAGGAGGAAACCCCCACGGGCGTCCGTGAAGGGGATCCGAGCGTCCTGTCCTTGGGATGCAGGTCCTGGGAGAGCTGGAATTGAAGAAAGGGTTCTGTTACAAAATCTGAGTAGGTCATATTCAGGACGCTCGTCCCATGCCATGAGCCGCCCATCTTGTGAAAACTCCGCGCGTCCTGGCATGCTTCAAAATTATGAATTCACGCTGTTTGTAAATCAGCACGTCCCCAGGAGGATCCGAACATCCCTAGAAGGAATCCGCTCATCTTGGATAAAACCGCGCGTCCTGGCACGGGTTGGAAAATTCAGGATGTACTGTGTTAGAATTCGAGCGTCCTGAGCTCGATCCGCCTGTCCCTATCTGCTCGTCCAAAATTTTCTTCAAAGCAGATCCGCCCGTCCCGAGCACGATCCGAGCGTCTTCCTCCCGTACTGCTCTTCTACTTTCGACAAGTGGATTCTTCTCTCAACCACCCATTTTAGGACACCTCATCCTTCTTTCCTCTATAAAACATAAAGCCCCCTCCCATATGACTCAAAACACACCAAAAGCACCCATTTTCCTCTCTTAATTAAAACCCCCCAAAACCTAGGGTTTCAAGAAGGATCTCAATTACAAAGAATATCTTCATCTTCAACAAGCAAAACTTCAAGATCAACTTTTAACATGAGAACAAGAGGGTCCTTGCCTCGAGAAAGGAGAATAAGAAGAGTAATTGGAAGCTCTTCAACATCTCACCTCAACACATTGAGGAGAGAGAATGAAGAAATTATTGATCTCTCAAGACTTGATGAGTTCTCCAACATAGAATTTGTCAATGATGCTCAAAGAATCGTCTTTCATCGTCTCCTTGGTAAGAATATTCTTCCTACTAAACTCATGTGCCATGAGACATTAAGGAAACTAGGAATTTATCATCAAACCGAGGCACTTTTGAAATATTTGGTCTTTCAACTATGTTCAACATGCATGAGCTCACATATCGACACTTAGTCCTCGAATTCTTGAGTTTTCTGAAAATATCTACCTTGAACAAGACGATTTGTGTGGAGTTTAGACTAGAGAACACAACTCGAATGATGACTCTTGTGGAATTTTCTAGTGTTGGGTCTTGATGTATAACCTACCCGTACATCAAAACCTCAGAATTATAGCATTGCACCTCTATGGCGAGCCTTGACGGGCCGCGATTTCTCCTTATTCAAGGAATGCTCGACCTCTTATATTCAAAACCCCATTATCCGGCTCACCTACCGTTTCATTACGAGTACGCTCTTAGCTCGTCGTGATCCCGCGGTTGTGAATGAACTCGATCTAGTATTTATGGAGTTTTATCTAAAGATACAAGGGAGGAGCGGTTACCATTTCAACGCCCCCTTAGTACTTCTTGAAAGATGGGCAAAATTCCGGAATGGAGATGATGATGATATGATCCATATTGTCAATGGAGGATTAATAACAAGGCTTGCTAAATTCTTCAATCCATCTTTCAACAACAACAATGCTTAGGTACCTCTCGCAGGTACTACCAAGATTGAAGAGATGTTAATATTCCAACAACACCATTGGATCACTTTTGAAGGTTATGAGCGGAAGATCAAGTGGCTCACCAACGGGAGCACCCCTATTTTTCTTCCAATGGAAGATTTAATAAGGATATCACCTCGAAGGGGTCCCCACTCACAAGTACCATCCTACCTCATCCCAACTCACTCAAACCAAGCAAATCGAACCCCACCTTCTACCGAACCTCAACAAAATGAACATCAAACAAATGAAAGAGAGAAAGTTGCTATCCCGCCTTACCCGTTTCCATATCAACCGTACAATCACCCAAATCCCTTCATCCTTCCTAGAGATTACTTTGTAACGGGTCTACTCTAAGATTTACACCAAAAGCAATATGAAGCAAGGGTGGACAATTACTATGCTCTCTATCCACAATTTCACTGGTTGGCCCATCAAGGGCATATTAGTGAAGAGGAAATGCTTCCCTCTTGGGCTCAAATAGATATCCTTTTCCCAAACTCGGCGCATGCCAATGGTGGAACATATGGACATGGAGAAGGAGAAGGAGAAAAGTCAAGTGGCGGTGATACGGTGGAAGTCAATAGTGAGGGGGACGAATTTATGGATTTCTATGAGAGCGATGAATCGCGAGCACAATGGGATAGTGATCTTGGAGGGGATGATGGTAACTAATGAAGATGTTCATGAGTTAGGTGGAGCGGGCATGAGGCACCCACCATGGCCAAGGTGAAGCTCTTCTTTCCCCCTCATTTTTCATGTCAATAACTTCATGTTTTTCTAACTTAGTTTACAATTGATTGTTTCAAACTCTAGTGGTGTCCTTGTAAAAATTAAGGACTATTATTCCACCTTAGCAACATCTAGGTGATGATAAATTTATTGTTCCCACTTTGAAAATCAAAACGACAATTAGTTTCATGCATTGCATACTTGTGCATGAACTTCCCTCTTTTTTGACACTAGAAATAGTGTTTTACTTGGTTTGGGGAAGTTCAAACACAAGGAATGGGAGTTAATCTAAATTAGCTCTCCAACCAATAAAATCATGCATCATATAGAGTAGAATAGATTGCATCATTTGTATATATGTCATATAGTTTGCATATTAGTGTAGAAATCATGCATTCTCATTTAGCTTGCATAATTTCCTATCGTTTTGGCCATTGAGGACAATGCCCATACTAGTGTGGGGATGGGAAATTCTAACTTAACTTTTTAAAATAAAAAATGATAAAAATTGAAAAACACAAAAATATGTTCTTTTATTTCATAAAAAAAAACCATAAAAAATTGAAAAATTGAAAAACCAAAAACATGTTCATTCCTTAGTAGTGTAGAATTGTATATTTTGTATATACTTATTTGTTTGGTTGTCCTCCTATTAGATTGGATCGACTACGCCACATCCGAGGCATAAGGAATATGAAGACCGCATGGTATGATCTTTCCAATCTCATTTTTCCTCTCTATGTTAATGACTATGTGGCTTTATTTTGATTGATGCGGTATACACCAATGTGATTTTAGGAGTTGCATTTAGTTATATGACATACTAGTTGATAGAAGCATTTGCATTAGGTTGTATAAATGTTAGTTGCATCATGGCATGTAGTTGCATTTTAGGAAATTTTTTTGTGAAAACGTCTATTTGGGAAACTTGACAAGTGTATATAAGGCCCTTGTAGATACTTTTTCTTCTTGAGACTTTGCTCATTAGAATGCTTCTAAAACACCCTAGGATGTGTCATGCTAGTATCCTTTGACCCATAGATTAAGGCCTAGTCAAGAGTACCTTGTGGTGTGATAACTCCTTGGCTACCGTTTATTCCAAGGTGACCTTTGAAACCATGCAACCATCTTCCACTTCTATCACATTTTGTCAACAAAAAGGGAATGGGCACAAAAATTATCAAATTGAGTTCAAGCAATCAAAAATGAAAAAACAAGAAGTTTGCAAATTACATCAAAGAAAAGAGGAGTACAAAAATAAGAACTCCTATGCTTTAATAAAAGAACCCTTATTACTAATTGGGGTGACTTTGAAAATGTTCAAAAATGCAAAAAGTTGAAATTGTCAAGCATCAAAATGCCAAACATCAAAGAAATGGCAAAAAGAAATTGTTCTCAAAAATGTCAAATGCCACAAGAAATTGTGGGGAATAACAACAAAATCAAAAGCAAACTCCCATCATGAAACTCAAAATACATTGATCCCTTTTTCCATTGAACTCACTTTTATGCATGGTGGAGAGAGGACGACCCTTCTTCTTGTCTAGGCGAGAAGGGGAATTCCGCGATCCTACAGTGTTTCTAACACCATAAGGAGTCTACTCTTGACGAAAGCATTTAACGATTGAGGACAAAGGTACCCTAGCTTGACACAACTTGGAGGTGATTTACTGGTATCCTTCTAGGCTTAATAGTTTGAAGAAACCGTATCTATGATGGAGTGTGTACCCTTAGATTGCTTCCCTTTTAGATAATTTCCGCCACATAGATGAGGAAAGTGGCTATTCATTTTTGTAGATGCATCCATTACTTGCTTTTGTGTGCTTAATGCCTGGATGTATCGCCATTTTGGCAAGCCCCACCTTGCCTTGCAAGAAGGCATCCTACCTCATGATTGTCTTGTTGTGAGTTGAAGGGGCGGAGTGAGACCCGCTAATTGTCTCATATCGGTTATATTAGTAGGCTAGTTTAAATAAAGGTCCTAGTTTTAGTCACCTCTTTACTCGAGACGAGCAAATGTTCGGTTTGGGGATGTTTGATGTGACTCATATTTGAGCACATTTAGTCCCCGAATTAACCTCGTTCCTATGCTTTATAACACATATTTGGGTCATTTACTATCTTTAGTTTCCATTTTGCATATTCTTTGAGGTTTTGTCTCCTTTGTAGGAAAGGATTGCTAACCTTGTATTTATGAGGCGAAATGGAGTTAAATGGATCGCATCTAATGACCAAGCGTCAAAGAGAAGACTGACACTAGAGGCCTAAATAGATAAATAAAGTGAAATGGGTAATGATGAAAGGATCCTTGCATCCCCAACATGATCCTCGCGGATTGTTATGGAGCTAAACAAGAGAAGCACTCTGCCCAAAGATTCGAGCGGCCCGAGCATGATCCGAGCGTGCCACACCGCAAGGATCCGAGTGGCTTGATCCCAGGACGAGCAGACTGTGCAACAAAGATCCGAGCGTCTCCTCCCTGATCCGAGCAGATCACAAGACAGAACAGCCCGTGCCTCAACACAGGACGAGCGGGTCGTGGCAGGACTAGCAAGGAGGATTCGCGCATTTCCTTCGGGAGTAGGATTTCCTCAAGTTTTCTTAGGGTATTAATAGTCATTTAAGCCCTTAGTAACCCTAATCCTTGTACCTAATTTTTAGTATAAATACCCCTTTGTACTATCTAGATTGGCATCAACTCTCAATACTCTTTTAATCCTATGATAATTTAGTCTTAATTTAGTTGTAATACATTTCTCAATATTAATCACATCTTAATCTTTCCTTAATTTCTCTATTGTTCTTCCTTTTATTTGGGTAATTAGAAGATTATTTGGGTTTATTTGGAGGATTGACAACCTTCCATCAATCATCAAATACTTCTATTATTCTTTGCTTTATTATTTGGATCATCTCCATAGGTATAATTCCTTTTTAATCCTTGTTTAATTATTGTTAATCACATTCATTTATTCATCATGTTTTGCTTTGTTAGTATGATTGACAACCTTATTAGCATGCTAAACTTGATCATGAGTGAGTAGTTCTATAGCTAGGGTTAATGGGGAATTAGGGAAAACAAACATGGGGATTAATCTATGCTTAATCTAATATGTTTTCATAATTAATTTGCTTGCTTGTTATGATTTCAACCTATGCACATGTTATGTTTGATGAAATGCGAGCCTATGAATCCTTGCATTTTTTTATCCATCCCTTATCTCTTCAATGAGGCTTGTAAGATATAAACCAACTCGAGCCTCATTAGACCATGCATAGAGTTGAATAGAAAGGATTAAGTCGACTTGTAGGTGTTGTACAGTCTAGACGACTCGGCTCCGGGACCCAAACCTTCTTAGGGATTGTAAGATATACACTAACTCGATCCCATCACAATAATAAGTGCTTGCATCTAGTTGAGAACATATTTGTATGATCTACTCCCATGAATCCCCTATGAACCCATGACACCCTAGTGCCTTTAATCAATTGTTTACAACTCCCTTTTAATTGCTTTGCTTTGCTTTCATTACTTTACTTTCATTTTGTTGATTAGTTTAGATTACACATCATCTCAACCCAAATTGTGACACCCTAAGACATAGCTATTTACAATTGAGAATCCTACATCAATACCCGTCCCTTGGGATCCGACCTTTACTTACCTCTTTACTAAGAGTAGTTTGTGAAGTTATAAATATTGTTTTGGTTGGTAGCTTTTGTTGGAATATGTGTCCTCCGACAATAATGCGATCACAACTGTTGATCATGATGATCACATGTTTAAGTCTCGTTTTAAAGAATACAATTGGGAAGTAATATTTTACTGTCAACTGGTCCACACATATCGGTAATGATTGGCTGACTAGAGTTTGACATTACTGTCGTGCGACGGTGGTGATCAGTTGATCCCCTTAGGTCATACCTAAAGGGTAACACACTTAATTGATCATTTAATTGATCGTATGACGATACGGGTTAATTAAATTACTTAAAATTGACGGACGATTTTGGAAGTAATATTTACGTGTCTCATTGTAATTTGATTAAATAAGATACGGTCCAAGTAATCGAATTGTTTTAATTACTTAGATGAAATTATTGTTTAAGGAAACAATTGCATTTGAATGAATAAATTATTATAAATACAAGATGTTGTGATTTATAATTGGTAAAATATTTTGGTACAAGTAATTATGAATTACTAAGTCGATTTTTGTATATGACGTATTTTTTATTAATGCGTTGATTTTTAATATGTTAAAAATACATAACAATTTTATGTGACATGTGACATGTGACATATGACAAATTGACATTTTGACAAAGATAAAATGGAGTCCATTTTATCCATGTAAACCGAAATTAAGGGGAGTATTAGGAAGATATTGTGTTGATTATGTTAGTGGTAAACATAATCATTTCCTTCTAGACCTAGCCATGCAACCCTAGTGCCTCTTGTGAAGAGCACCTTGCTCATGCATTGGCCCTAAAAACCTCCCCCCTTACCCGGTTTTGACAATAGAAAAGACCATGGGTTTTCTCTATAATTTGCCTAATACACTACTTGATATTTTAGTGCATTATTCATTCACATACCATCTAAAATATTGAGTTTTAGAGAGATAAAAACTTCTTCCCTCTTCTCCTTCTCTTAACCGGTTTTAAGAGACCAAAATAAATATTTTTGGGTCAATTTTGTTCTAAATTAATATTGTTCTAGTAATAATAATATTAATTTTATTAAGTTGTTATCTTGGGTATAATACTTTTGGGAGGGATTCTCTTCTTGAATCCTTGTTCATCCAATTAAGGAAAGCTCAAGAACAAGAGAGTAGGAGAACTCTCTTGTGCCCATATAAACCGAAATCCTCAATGTAAGAATGAAGATTTCTTCCTTATTTTACTTATAGTTTGCATGCATAAGATCACCTTTTAATTTTATGACTAAATTAAAATCATAACATTATGAATATGTTGAGTATAGAGATCTAGATTTCTAACAAGCGGTATCAAGACCCTTGGTTGTTTGCATGCAAATCGGTTATAGTTTTTCCGAGTTATACGATTAACATATAAAACTTGTAAATTTGTGTTATTATGATATATCATGAAATAAATTTATGCATGTTAAAGTTTCTGGTCCTAAAATGTTTTTAGGATATTTTGGTTAATTTATGGATTTTTATTGTTCATCTTTTATTATAATGGCATTAAAAATGTGATTTTATGATTAAAATGTCATTTTCGGACTAAAATTAGCTAAACTTCGAATTTTCCAGTGATTTTTGGATATGTTATCACATGTTTTATTTTTAGATGACCTATAAATTTTCATAATTTTTGGAGTTCTTATGCTCGAAATATGGATTTTTCATGATAAAAATCGAATTTAAATGAAAAATAGGTTCATATGAGATAAATTTCGAATCTGGTCATAGAAATTTAGTATGTTGTCACATGCAATTTTACAAGATGTGTGTAAAATAATAGGCTATATTGAAGTCTTTTTGCATGATTTATGAATTTTTGATGAAAAATAGCATAAATAGTGACTTAATTAGTGAATAATTGCTAAAACATACTCCATGACTAAGGAAAAACATCACATGTTGCATTTTATTATTCTTTTTCAGATCTAAAATTGAAAAGTTGGTGAATATAATTTTTCTCATGTTTTTATGATTTTTATTGATAAATCCGATAAACCGCAACATAGTTTTTCCGATAATTTTACGAAATTTTAACCTAAGTTTTTGAACATTATGAGTGTCATGGTATTTTTTCAGAATGTTCATAAGTTTAAATTTCAAATTTCAAATTTATTTGGATTTTTGTGATTTATTTGAAGTTTATAGCTTTTTATTGTAATTTTAGGTCCATTAATGAACAATTTTAAGAAATATGAGTTAATTATGGTCAAATAGCTAGTGGAGACTAATTTTTGAGTCCTAAGAAGTTAGGGTAATTAACTTGTGCATAAATGTGATTTTATGTAATTATCGTGATTATAAAACGTTGAATCACGCAAATCCGTAAAAACCATGTAATATACGATATTGGCTACTTAAAGGCGATTTAGCATAAAATTGGGCATGTTCATACATATTATAATGTTGCATTTTATTTATGATTGTCATAATTTTATTTTATGTAATTTTTGAATTATGTAATTTTACTTAGTGTGGCCTTAGTTTTTAATTGGTATTACCCGAAATGTATGGGAATATCGATTCGGTTGTAATTTATTGTGATCTCGTATCACCGTTTTGTAATTTAATAGATTTATTTTATTTTAATTACAATTGTATAATAGGAAGTTATGTAATTTGTTATGTAATTTAATTATTCCGGAGTTCCTTGAAGACGGTGTCCACAAGAAGGCGATACATAAAGACGGTGTTCCCTCGAGATACGTGCCATAAGCGAAGTTCAAGGGACCAATGGAGTTGGTTTCCGAATATGTAATAGTTAATTAGATTTTCTTTTTTAGGAAGGCCATACTAGGATTTTTTTTTATGCTTTGCATTTCATTTATATGTCGCATGCATCGCTAAATCGCCATAACTAAAACATGCATCATCATTTAATCGAGTTAATCGACCGTGTCAAATACAATTATCATAGTTCACCGCTTTAGTTCACTTAAAACGTGATAGATAATAAATTGACATGACCTCTCGCTAAAATAAACAATTGAGACTTAGCCTTACCAAATAGTAGAAACCATGAAAACCTATTTCGCGAGGGAGTGCACTCGGCCCTACCGGGGTACAAAACTTGTTACGTAGGGGAAGTGGGTGATAAATGTCTATCCACTGAATTCATGTTGATAAGGGATGAATTGGCCCTACCGTGCCCAAGTTGATGTGAATTTGGATCATGGACACATTTATTCGAAATTTGGATTGAGCTCAACGGAAGTATTCGTGACCGTAGTCGCATGTGTTCCGGGCTAAAGATAAATGTTAATGTAATTTTATCGACCAAGAGTTCTAAAAGTAGAATCAATTAAAGCGTTAATCCACCGAGTTATATTGATAAGGGATGAATCGGCCCTACCGTGCCCAAGTTAATATGAATTTGGATCTTGGAATCATTTATCTAGTTGGGTAGAGGTCACACTAGAAAAATGCAATAAAAACTTGTTTAAATTAATTTTTACGAGTATTATTATTATTAAAACGACATATGTTTTATTCCTTCTATATTTTGTTTTGTAGACCGCTCTTATTTCTCATATCAAATGGCAAATCCAAACACCAACGCCACGCCTCTCACTAATACTTCATGGCTCCGATCCTTTATGGATCGATGTAAACTTGAAAAGAATGGGTCAAATTTCTCCGATTGGGATGCCCAACTCAAATTAGCCGCCCAAGGTGACGACAAGCTTCGTTACCTCACCGAGGCCTCTCCACCCGAGCCTAATACTAGGTCGACCGCCGCCACTAGGGAAGCATATGAGGCTTACCATAAGGAGTCCGCCGCAATGAAAAATGTGTTGATCTTTGCGATGGAGGCGGATCTCCAAAGGAGAGCCTTTAAAATGGGCACCGCTAATGAAATCTACTCCAAGCTTGTGACAATGTTTTCACAAACTCCGCGGATCGTCCAATATGAGGTGGCCGCGGCATTCTTTGATCTCGACTTCAAAGAGGGCCAAAAGGTTAGCCCTCATGTGCTCAAACTTATGGAGCTAGTCGAGACCTTGAAGATTCAAAAAGTTGAAATCCCCAAAGAACTCATTGTAGATAGGATTCTACACTCCTTATCCAAAGTCAAGGCATATGTTCAATTCCGGGTGAATTTTAACATACAAGACAAGGACGTGTCTCTTGAAGAGTTGCACAAGTTACTTGTGCAAGCCGAGAGAGACATGGGGTTAAATGTTAACCCACCTAAGGATGTGCTTAACATTAGCACCAAAAGCAAGGGGAAGTTCAAGAAGAATGGGAAAAAGGGTAAGAAGCAAGCTCCCACTTTCACCAAAGCTAAAACTTATGAAGCTAGCACCTCCAAGATCAAGAAGGGTCCTCTTGATAAATGCCATTATTGTAATGGTATTGGACATTGGAAAAGAAATTGTTCCAAATACCTTGGTGACATTAAGGCTGGAAAGATCACTCCAGTAGGTAAATGACTATCCTTTCTTTTATGTTTCTAATTCAACTATGGTATTGTGATACAAAGTTGTGATAATGTATCCCCTTTTTATTGTAAATAGGGCCTCCACTAAGCAAGGACAAGGGAAAAGAAAAGCAAGCTTGAGAAACCATCGAGAAGCTAGGAATAGCTTCCATGAAGCTTCGCTTTTTATTGTCTTATTTTAATTATGTTTCGGATTTTAGAACCTTTTTATTTCCGTGTTCGACATGGAAATGTATTTTGGATAATGGTTGTATTTTGGATAATGATGGCTTGGTTTGCAACCCAAGTCACCCATTTTATCGTTTTTATCCTTGTTCTAAAATTCGTCTTTATCCGCTTGCTCATAGAAACATATGATTATTCACTTAAAGTGATCTAATAGACCACTATAATGATGGGATTCATTATATGACCACAAGCAAAAGACTTGTGTATGATCATTTACAAAGTGATATTGAGTTAATGAACTCTCTTAATGGAAAGTTAATCACCAAGTACACTTACAAAATCTAAAACAATTAGTCAACTTATGAGATAGTCCTCCTTATACTTCAAAAATCATTATTTGTGTCTCATATGCTATCTTTGAATCTCTAGTGTATTTATTCTAAAGATAGAGTGGGAGAAAAATGAGGACACAACACCAAGATAAATTTGTGTACTTGTGTAAATGAGATCTACGCAAGGGAGAATGATTTGAATAAAGGTATATCTATTTATATAGTATGCCCAATAGATGAGATCTATGGTCTCGAATAGATCTGCATGACAAAAGAGACCAAGTGAAGTAATCAAAAGAATTTTTCTCAAGATAACTACACGAGGAGACCAAAAGAAAGTTTTGGAAGAAAAATGACTAATGTAAAGTCTTAACAAGAGTTTTGACTAGTTTATGATAAATTTTGACCAATAGTTTCAACATTGATATTTACTTAAGAGCCTAAATGAATCAAAGTTACATCCTAGAAAATAAATGAGATTTATGACTAGAAGTTGCAAGGATTGATATACCGATATCCTCAATAGCCAAGTTAAGTATTAACCACGCTAATGTCATTACTTAACCTCATTATGAAAATGAATTGGTTAAACCTCCTTCCGAAAAGGGTATTTTGAAGGACGTGTATTAGATATTATTCATATTTAAATAATGACATTGCTACTCATCATTATGATATGAATGAGTTAGAGATTAAAATCTCTTTCCACAAGGATAAGATGAGATCACATCAAAATAGGTATTTTGAAAGGATATGACGGGAACATATATGGTTTTATCTCAATAACTTAGCAAAGCAACAAATCTCAATTCTTGAAATGTTTCAATTGAGTAGTCAATTACGAAACATCTGGAATTAAGTGGGAGTTTAGAAATTATCATGTGAAAACATGGAATTTAGTGGGAGCAATCATCTTGTAAAATTTTATAACTCATCACTCATTGAAGAATGACGAGCTAATACCTTCCTTCACAAAGGAGTATTTGAGTTTTCAATTCTGGATGAAAATGGACTATGATGAATCCAATCACATCATGAGATGTTGGATAAGTATTGAGACATACACATCGAATCAACGAGAAACGTAGGTTATTCATGTAAATGAAAATGGAATTGCCATTAGCAGTCATGGTCGTTCCTTGAACCTAAGAATGGTTGATCTCATGATTATTAGTTACTAATGTTTCCGCCATTAGAATAATCATGCACATGTCCAATAATGATTCATATGCATAAAAGCATGATGAATCGTTGACGAGCCATACAAGGAACGTCATGAATTCTCGAGGAGAATTTGATGAGCGATTTCAGTGTTTGACAAGTAGACTCTGTTGTGTGTCAAGAGGTTGCACACATTGCAGTTCGAACACATGTAAGGATTTATGAAAATCCTAAGCTTTTCAAGCTAAAAGGAGAAATAAGAAGTTTGGAAAGATACTTAGTTGAATAAGAAGTTACTCAAAACTAATTTTTCCTAATATGCTAGGACTTGCGAGAATTGCTAGGCTAATCATCTTGACAATTGTTGCAAGATTCCACAAAACATATACCTAGTGCATTGTGTGTGGGTGGAATACTTGATCAGTACAAGTTATATCATTCACCACAAATTCGTTTGTTATGTGATAATCGACAAGGAAGTTCTTTCAAGATAAAGAACCGAAACCGAGGTTGGGAACCTAGATGTGTACTTGGTAAGGTTCATGCTATGAGAAGATAACTTGAACGTAAAGGAAAATGCGATTATAAGAAGTTTGAACACATGGACACGTGGTATGTTAAACTTCTATTGCAATCAAACAAGTGTTTACACACTTACGATATGCATCACAAGGTTGTAATATGGTATTGACTACCCGAGTGTGATGTCGACATTTGTCGTTTGAGTTATTATTAACTCACCTTATACTTTGTTACATCCAAACGGGTTGTAGAGACAATTGAACCCCGTTAAAGTGAACACGGATTAGCATTGTATTTTCCCATAGTTACTTACATGAGGTGACATCTTGAAGTGACTATAGTGTGATGCGATTGATGGCAAGTTCAAGTGCCATAGAGTCATATGAGAATGACTAGTCGATCACATAGGCAGACTGTTAGGAACATTTTGTCGGGCCTTATGACCGCTTATAGAGTTCTAGCAAATTTATATAGCCTGGTCATGGCGAGAGCTACTATAGTATTCTAATGAGTCGATTCTTTTGACTAAAGACTATTCGCCTAAGATGGCACAGTTTCAGATTAACTTTGATTTGTGTTACTACGACCTTCGTAAATGGGGTCAAATGGGCATATTTTGGGTTATGATGGCTGTGGCTAGTCGAAGGGAATGAGTGCGATAGGAATTGTCCACCCCTAGTCAGGGTTATAACAATATCTCAGGGCCACTCGAGGAGTAATGAACTGGAAATGCGTGGCCACGCTCGGAATGTATCCATGGTGGATAAATCCGGTCAATCAGTTATTCTCCAGATCGAGGAAACCACTCTCGATATGATCACTTGCAAGTACGACCTGAAAGACACCTTGCATTGAGTGGTAGATAGTAATAGAACAAGAGAATTGGTGACGCACACTTGTCGAGGACAAGTGGGAGATTGTTGGACTATGTGTCCTCCGACAATAATGCGATCACAACTGTTGATCATGATGATCACATGTTTAAGTCTCGTTTTAAAGAATACAATTGGGAAGTAATATTTTACTTTCAACTGGTCCACACATATCGGTAATGATTGGCTGACTAGAGTTTGACATTACAGTCGTGCGACGGTGGTGATCAGTTGATCCCCTTAGGTCATACCTAAAGGGTAACACACTTAATTGATCATTTAATTGATCGTATGACGATACGGGTTAATTAAATTACTTAAAATTGACGAACGATTTTGGAAGTAATATTTACGTGTCTCATTGTAATTTGATTAAATAAGATACGGTCTAAGTAATCGAATTGTTTTAATTACTTAGATGAAATTATTGTTTAAGGAAACAATTGCATTTGAATGAATAAATTATTATAAATACAAGATGTTGTGATTTATAATTGGTAAAATATTTTGGTACAAGTAATTATGAATTACTAAGTCGATTTTTGTATATGACGTATTTTTTATTAATGCGTTGATTTTTAATATGTTAAAAATACATAACAATTTTATGTGACATGTGACATATGACAAATTGACATTTTGACAAAGATAAAATGGAGTCCATTTTATCCATGTAAACCGAAATTAAGAGGAGTATTAGGAAGATATTGTGTTGATTATGTTAGTGGTAAGCATAATCATTTCCTTCTAGACCTAGCCATGCAACCCTAGTGCCTCTTGTGAAGAGCACCTTGCTCATGCATTGGCTCTAAAAACCTCCCCCCTTACCCGGTTTTGACAATAGAAAAGACCATGGGTTTTCTCTATAATTTGCCTAATACACTACTTGATATTTTAGTGCATTATTCATTCACATACCATCTAAAATATTGAGTTTTAGAGAGATAAAAACTTCTTCCCTCTTCTCCTTCTCTTAACCGGTTTTAAGAGACCAAAATAAATATTTTTGGGTCAATTTTGTTCTAAATTAATATTGTTCTAGTAATAATAATATTAATTTTATTAAGTTGTTATCTTGGGTATAATACTTTTCGGAGGGATTCTCTTCTTGAATCCTTGTTCATCCAATTAAGGAAAGCTCAAGAACAAGAGAGTAGGAGAACTCTCTTGTGCCCATATAAACCGAAATCCTCAATGTAATAATGAAGATTTCTTCCTTATTTTACTTATAGTTTGCATGCATAAGATCACCTTTTAATTTTATGACTAAATTAAAATCATAACATTATGAATATGTTGAGTATAGAGATCTAGATTTCTAACAGCTTTTGACGACGAGTTTGAACCGGACCAATAATAAAAGTTAGATATTTTTCTGATGATATTGTCTCTGAATTCCAGAGGATGGGGTAACAAAAAACGTAACAAAAAACATAAATAATTAAACTTTAATTTAAACCACCACCATAATCCAAATACAACTTACAATGCCAGATAGTAATTAAAGACTGAATTATTAGAATCTGATGAAGTATTAGGATATTTATAAGGAATTTCGGTATAGAGCAAGTCGTAGATCAGCTCTTCATTATCACCGGGAAGCGCGGGTGGAATGGCCTCTTTCTCCCATGACATAGGCACGGTGGCAAGAATGTGATGCTTTCTGTAATGTTTCAGCAGATGATGATCAAGATGGGTCGCAACCCATAGATAAGAGCCTTGTTGTTTATCATCCGAATAGAAGTCCTCTTTCGCCTCATCTTCCCTCGCAAACCCAGCCCCTAATTTTCTTGCCTGATGAAAACTATCATGGCAGTTGGTTTCGTCAAACACGATAAAAGTGAAGCCTACAAAACCTTGCTTATTTGTAGACACAGGGTACACGTTTTTAACCGCGGTGAAACCGGAGTCATGAAGCATTTGCGTCAACCACCCAAAATTAGGTTTTAAACCCTTTCCATTCACACCATAATGAACCGGGAGATTATGGAGAATGCAAGTAAAACGTTGTGCGTAACAAGAATGTGATTGTAGCTCCGATACACCAGCCATACTTTTTTTAGAGAGAAATTAAAGAGTAAATGTTTGATAATTTAGAATTTGACCTAAAACATTATGAAGACATATTTATAGAATTATTTTGGTCAAATTGAATACTATTGGTCAAATTGAATATTTATTAAAGTTCCGATAAAGTTTTGAATGCAGTAGTCAAACTGAAAAATCTAATCAAATACTGACAACGGTTGAATTGAAAAACCGTTATTTCATAATAGAAAATAATAACGGTTACGAAAAATACGTAGCTATAACATAACAACGGGTAACAAAAACCGTTGCTGGTGTAAATTTAGTAACGATTTTCGAAATGCCGATATCTTAAACTGGTAACAGTTTTCTAACAACCGTTGATAAGAGTGATTCTATAACGAGTTTTTGGAAACCATTAAACGTTTTTGACAACGGTTTGTTAAGCAACCGTTGTCAAATTATAATAACAACGGTTTTCGAGGGAAACCGTTATTCCTATTAGCGCGTTCTAGGTTTCTGCCAATATTTGGAAAACGGTAATCTAAGTGTCATTATTAAATGCATTAAACCGTTGTGATACGCTCCTTATTGATTGCCAGATTTGGCGTAGTGATTGGTTAGAAAAGTACCCGAAACCACATGTGCATCTCCTCAGCAGCCTTTTTTCCTATCATGAACAATTTTCCACTATTTTCGTGCCGCCCTGCACGTAGATGCCGACGCCGTGCTCTGCTTCACGGTGCTATTCTAGTTCCCTCCATTTCCATTACCTTGATTGTTGTTGAAGCGATTCTGAAAGTTGTTGTTATTGTTATATCTCCTCTGATTATTCCAAGATCCTTTAAAACGATTGCTTCCATAACTAGGTGCTGGTGTCATAAACCCATTAGAATTTCCACCACCAAATCCTCCACTCATACTATTCCTCCTCACATTAGTCCTACACTCAACGATCTTATGACCAAATCTACCACATCCGTAACACCGTGTCTTGTTCGGACCACTCGCCCCAATCGTCACTACACTGTGGTAGAACTCGCCACCACTCACGCCCCACCTGTAGAAAAAAGGACGGTACTGATTGTAATTCTGCTTCTTGCTTCCTCAGCTCCCTCACTAGTAGTCTCTGCCTTTCTCTTTTCTCCTTTGTCTTTATTTTCCTCCTTCACCATGTCAGCAATTCTCTCAGCATGTCTCGCTCTTTGATACACTTCCTCTACCGTACTTGGCTCTCCAGCTGAAAGTCTCTTTTTGATACGCGTAGTTAAACCCCTCTAAAACCTCAAAGCCAACACCTCATCCCCATAGTTTAAGTCCGACACATACTCAGCTAGCTCCATGAATCAGTGCCACAAGACTGGGCATTGGAGGCGTACATGTCCTATTTACCATAAGGACATAAAAGCAGGTCGCGTTAAACCTGTTGGTATGTCTTCTTCCTCTTCTACTTTTATTCATATGATTGAGATTAACCACGCAAGTTACGGAACTTGGGTACTAGATATTGGTTGTGGTTCTCATCAGTGTAATCATGTGCAGGGGCTCCGAAACATCGAACCCCTCGTAAAGGGTGAGGTGGACCTGCGTGTCGGGAATGGAGCACGAGTGGCTGCCGTCTCGAGGGGAACATACGTGATCCACTTCCCGGCGATTTGAGTTATTTTTATATAACTCGCTATTATGTACCCAGTCTTTTCTAAAAACATTATTTCGGTTTACGCACTTGACAAACTTGGTTTTTCATTTGTAATAGAGAATAATAGTTGCATTTTCTCATTACACGATATGATTTATGGCAAGGCAGTCTCCATGAACGGAATTTATGTTTTAGATCAGACCACCGAAATATTACACGTAATGAATAAGAAGTTAAAGGTTGGTGACAAAGATCAAACGTACCTATGGCACTGCCGTATGGGACACATTAATGAGAAACGCGTAAAAATTCATAAAGAATGGAGCTATCTCGGCCTTTGATTTTCAATCATTTGGCACGTGTGAATCATGTCTCATTGGTAAGATGACTCGAATTTCCTTCAAAGGTGTTGGAATGAGCGCTGCTGACCTATTAGGACTTATACATACGGATGTGTGTGGACCTATGTCAATAACCGCACGAGAAGGCTATAGGTATTTCATCACTTTCACGGATGATTTAAGTAGATATGGCTATGTCTACTTGATGAAGCACAAAAGTGAATCCTTTGAGAAATTCAAGGAATACCAGAATCGGGTACGAACCTCTTTGGGTAGAAAGATTAAAACACTGCGATCGGACCGTGGTGGCGAGTATCTTTCTCACGAGTTTGATCAACACCTCAAAGACTCGTGGGATTGCCTTGCGATTAACTCCACCTGGAACACCTCGGTTGAATGGTGTGTCCGAACGGAGAAATCGAACACTACTTGATATGGTTCGATCCATGATGAGTCACACCGTGTTGCCTCGACTCATTGTGGGGTTATGCTCTTCTCATCACCGCTATAATACTTAACCGAAGTCCGTCTAAAGCTCATGACAAGACTCCATATGAACTATGGAAGGGAACGGTCCCTAACTTGTCCTTTATACGGGTTTGGGGCTGCGAGGCTTATGTCAAGTGGAGACACGAGGATAAGCTCGGCCCGCGATCGGTCAAGACATACTTTATAGGTTATCCTAAAGGAACACTTGGTCATTACTTTTATTCGCCAACCGAACAACGTGTATTTGTTTCGGCTAGTGCGACATTCTTAGAGAAGGAGTTTCTCGAGAATGCAAAGAGTGATAGAACCTTCGAGCTGTCGGAGATTCCAGAACCAAATACCGAGCAACCATTGGAGGAACCAGTTCCTTCAATCCCGGCTGCGATTAATATTCCTGAGGAACCTAAGAGGTCGGGAAGAGTCTCTATTCCTCCGGACAGATACATTGGTATGGTCGAGGAACATGACATAGATGACATTCTACTCTTAACGAGTAGTGAACCCGCAACCTATAAAGGTGCCATGACTAGTTCTGACTCAAAGCTATGGCTTGAGGCCATGCAATCCGAGATGGACTCCATGTATGAGAACAACGTATGGGATCTTGTTGACTTACCTGCTAAGGTTCGTCCCCTTCAATGCAAATGGCTTTACAAGATAAAGCATTCTGTGGAAGGTCAACAAGATATCTATAAAGCACGACTATTTGCTAAAGGTTTCACCCAAGTGCCAGGTTTGCACTACGATGAAATATTTGCACCTGTAGTCATGCTGCGTTCCATTCGGATTATCTTAGCGATTGCCGCTTTTCATGACTATGAAATTTGGCAGATGGATGTGAAAACCGCCTTCTTAAACGGTTTTTTGGAGGAAGATTTGTACATGGTACAACCCGAAGGTTTCATCGATCCTGAACATCCTAAGAAAGTATGCAAGCTTAAGCGTTCCATTTATGGACTTAAGCAAGCTTCTAGGAGTTGGAATCATCGTTTCGACCAAGTGATAAAAGAAAACGGATTTACTCGATCGGTCGAGGAACCATGTCTGTATATCAAGTCGAGTGGGAGCAAGATTGTCTTCCTAATATTATATGTCGATGACATACTCCTGATTGGGAATGACATACCTCTCTTAACTTCGGTAAAAGTATGGTTGAAGAACCATTTCCAGATGAAAGATCTGGGTGAGGCACAAAGAATTTTGGGCATCCGTATCTATCGAGATAGATCACGTCGGATATTATCTCTCAGTCAGGAGTCTTACATAGACAAGATCCTAGAGAGATTCAGCATGACTAACTCCAAAAAGGGGTTTCTTTCTATGGCTCCAGGGGTGCATTTGAGCAAGTCTCAGGCACCAGAGTTTACGGCTACAACAGTGTATTAGGTTAGGTATTTCATAACTGTATAGCCCTATAAATATGTATCTTGATCTATTATGTAATTATGCAATTCAATGATATTCAAACCTTTCTCATAAATCTATCATGGTATCAGAGCCAGTGTGACCGAAGGTCACGGGTTCAAACCCTAGCAACCTCAAAACCCCTCAAAAAGTCGAAGTGGAAACCCATTACACGGTACGGGGGAGCCGGTGCACAACTAACCACTCTTCAAGCCCAACGGGCATTTGAGTGAGGGAGCGTAATAGGAATATTTATAATAGTTGGGCCTCAACCATCACCTTAAGGTTTTGGTTGAGATGGTTCATCTATCATGGTATCTTCATCCATGTCCACCGTAAGTCTAACCACTACCTTGCACCCTCCAAAATTTTTCTTACCCAATTTTCTCCCTTTGCTTTCAAAACAAAAAAAAAAATACACAAGTCTTCATTCTACTTCGATCTCCAACGTCAGACAAACTTCACATTCATATTCATATTCATCTTCTACTTCATATTCCTTCAACCGTCCTTGTCCAACCCACCACCACCACCATGTCCAACCCTCTGTTACCCATACAAACTTTGCTCTATGTTCACCTTATTTTACAAAAAAAAAAAAAAAAAGGTTCAGTTCTCACACCCTTACCTTCCCTATTTTTTATGACAATTTCCCACACTTTCTCTTCAAATAAAAAAAAATAAAAAAAATCATGGCAAATATGCATCCATCACTTATTATCGTTACCGTCTTCATCTCCGTCATACTTTTCAAGACTAAACTCTCGTTCCGGCCGTTCGTCTTGCGGGGGGAATATTAGGAATATTACGTAAATAATCTCATATATATTACTCCGTATATCTTAGCACATAATCTTCATATTTTAGCACGTAATATTTGCATATCTTTTTGTATTATCATAAGATGATTCTTTCCTTATCGTAAACATAGTTTACGGCTACAACAGTGTATTAGGTTAGATATTTCATAACTGTATAGCCCTATAAATATGTATCTTGATCTATTATGTAATTATGCAATTCAATGATATTCAAACCTTTCTCATAAATCTATCATTTATTTCCTCAAAATAAGAGAAAAGAACTTGAAGTTGTAGAAAGTAGTCCGTATTAGCAAGCATAGAAATCGACAAGCTCATCCAAAGACTCAACCTGATGATCAACAACATTATCCAACATCAAATTCTTTTGCATGTTTTACACCTTCAGCAATACATTGATGCGAGGAGAGAGAAAGACCAAAAAAAAACCCCTAAAAACAAAAAAATCCCCAAATCGATTTTTCCTCGCCGGCGACTTCTCCAGTCGCCTCTTTAGGTCGCCGGCGAGGCTGCTTCCACCCCTTCTTTTCCCGATCCTTTTTCGCATTCTTTTTTCGTGCTGACCATCTACTTCATGTGGTTTTCTCGATTTTGATCAAGTTCTCAAAATCGATTCAGGTATTGATTGACTTGTCCTTGTTTGTTTTCGTTCAACTTCTGCTCCGATCATTGTCTTTTCGTTTTTGCCATGAATCGATTGGTATCCTGTTTGCTCTTCGAGTAAACTATGGTGGTGGGTGGGTGTTAGTTTGGAGTTTTTGTCTGGGTGTTTAGTTTGGAGTTGCTGGGTTTTATTCTATTGTTGCTTCTATTGTCTGGGTAAAATCGATTGGTGTTGCTTCTATTGTCTGGGTGTTTTAGTTTGGAGTTGCTGGGTTTTGTTCTCCGTCGAGGGGTTTATTCCTTTTTCGGGTTTTCTAGTCGTTTCGGTGTTGTGTTGTGTTGTATCCTTCTTAGGAATTGTGTATCTATGTCTTCCGCTAATGTTTATCAAAAGTTTTTTGAAACTTTTGCTAGTGCCCATGTCAGCGATGGGTTTATGGAAAATAATGGGGATAGGATGTTAGGCTACTTTATGAAATTGCAGGGGTCAGCTCCGTTAATTTTAGCTGAGGTGAAGGCGCTTAAAGATAAGGGGAACGGTCTTTTTAAGCAAAATGAGTTTGATAGTGCCGCGGAGTGTTACGATGAAGCTTGTAAATTACTTAGTCTGAGCTTGGGAAATATTGGAGGTGAAGATATTCAGTCGATATCTGACCTTGCTCTTATGTCTAATATGGCTGCATGTGCCCTGAAACTTGAGGAATACAGAGCTGCCTCGGGTTTATGCTCCATGATTTTGAACACATTCCCTCGTAATGTTAAGGCACTTTTTCGTAGGGCGGTTGCTTATATGAAGTTGAAAAGGTTTTCGGAAGCTGAATTGGATTTGGTTCAGGCCTTAATGGTGGAACCAAGTAATAAGGATGTGTTAAGAGAATTAGAGGTGGTAAAAGGTCACCTTCTCATAAAGGAAAATGGGAAAAGAGTGCTGGAGGTTGCTAATGAAGATTGCGTGGAGAAGAACAACAAGAAGTCTGTTCATGTTTCGGCGTCTGATGTGGGTATAAATGATAGTGGTGAGAGCGTGGTTACGGAGGTGATGGAAGAACAAAGTGATGTGAGTATAAGGGATAATGAGAGTGTGAGTATGGAAGAGACGGAGGTTTAAAGTATTTGTGCTAATAAGTCAGTTCTTCAGTTTTCCAAAAAGGGAGGTGGTAGCTCTACTTTAAGGATCCCATCAAATTCTTATCAAAAGTTGCTGGAAGGGAAAACGGTGAGTTTTTACCGTAAACGTGATTTGTCAACTTTAACAATTCGAATCCTTAAGGGTTAGACTCCTAAGGAGTTAGACTCTATAAAGGAACAATGTTACCAGAAGAAGAAGAAGAGGAAGAAGAAAATGAGGAGAGGTTCTAAAAAGGGAAATTCTAAGATGATGGGGGCAATGAAGGAAGACATTACCCCCTCCGATGTTATCAAGGTAGAACCTGATATTCCTAGCGTAAGTTTGAGCTCGTCCACTACTGGGGTCGTGACGTCTTGCGCATCTTCGCTGTGACAATTTCCCTCCTCTAGGTACTCTTGTCCCCCAGCCGAGGATGATTTTAATGACCATCGACCTTTCGTCTTTCTTTGCTCTCCCTAAGAAGTGTAAGATTCTCTCGGTTGAGAAGCCATCGGGCGCCCCTTTTACTCCTCTCTGTTTTGCAGGTACCCCTCTACTCATCATGTGCACGAGAGACAGAGAATCACCACGTCCAAGAGGAATCAAAGTAAAGGGGAGGAAACTTCAAGACACAATTTATCTACTTTCTCAAAAAGTAGATCTCTCTCCCATAAATTTCTACGTCCTCGTGGCGTAAGTGTGTCTTGGTACTCCTCTGAAGCTCAGTTGTTAAAGAAGAGAAAAGAATTATACGCTCAATTGGCCAGCTCTGATCGTCCCGCTAAGAAGCCTTTATTGGTTGTCAATCCCATCTGTAATTTATTTGCTTTTACTAATAATGTAGTAATAAATCCGACTCCGAAAGTCGGGTAGGTACTTTGTAAGAACATTTTCTTTACTGCTGTCAAAAAAAAAAAAAAAAAAACATTATCCAACATCCATAACAAATGCTCAAACAACACTACTTCACATTCTACCCTTATTTCCTCACTATTCCCATTTTTATTAACGATCAGCTCGCGAAAAAGAGGGTGGCCAACCACGTCCGAGCTTACCATGTACTGTCGGCGCGTTTTACCGACGTACACTGGCAATAGGTTTGAAGCTGCTACGTGGAACTAGTAGAAAAAACCCCTATTACGACACAGTTATCGTGGCGGTTCTAATAGAAACGACGCGAAAAGCCAAATAAATTGGCGGGAATGAAATTTTTATGTAGGTAGGAGGTATATAGTGGCGGTTTAAGTAAGAACCGACGTGATAATATAAGCTTTTTATGGCGGTTTCAAATAGGAAACGCCACCATAGGTCAATTGTGGCGGTTCTATTTACAACCGACGTTAAGAATGATGTTAAAAGTTAATACAAAGTGATAATTTTTCGGGATAAGAAACCGCCATAATATGTTTTTGTGTCGGTTTTAATTAAAACCGACTATAATAGAAAAAAAAGAATAAAAAAACTCCAAAAACCCTTTACATTAATACGGAATATTGATTTAAAGTTTCTTCATCTTCTTCTTCGTTTCCACCGCCAAAAACTCACAATACTCTCACAATTCTATCCAACAACCGAAAACATCCCTTCCTCACGCCGCCTTCTACAACCCTCCATTTCCTTCTCACGCCGCCCTTGACAACCCTCCCATGACACTCAATGCTCTCCCTCGATGCGCTAATTGCTCGTCACCTGTGCAATTCATTATTCGCCAGATCTCGCACATACAACTCTCGACTCACCATAATCCGTCGCCAGTTTCTTCCTCAACACATACCCTCATCGATTCAGGGCCTCTAGGTACAATTTCCGATCTAGTGTTTTGATTTTTTGTAAAAAATTGGGATGAAATTGATTTTATGCTCTTTTGTCTTTCAATTGAATATTGTTGTTTCAATTATTTGTTAAAGTTAATGCTGTTCAATTATGAGAAATAACAAAGGAAATCTATAAACTATACAGTGTTTGGTTTTATTTCTGGAAAGGGTAGCATCGACCCCAAGCTCACCACCACTTGCGTCACCATTCCGGCGGATTTCCCTCACCGACGACCACTCTTATCACGCCCACGTCCTAACCAGTCTTGACCACTCTCCGACCACCGTCGATCAGACTCGCCACCGCCGACGACGCCCAGGTATTCGCCAACACCACGAATACTGCATACTCTAAACCCTATTTACTTTCAATTCTTTCTTATATTGAATTAATTTTATCTTAATTTGATTTTTGTTTGTACGAAATTTAGGTTTTTTCGTTTGGATTTTAATGGGTGTGCATTGTGCAATTGATTCATCTCATTTGTTTTGTTGTCTCATCATCTGGTTATTAACTTGTTGATAATCAACTCTTGCACATATTCTAATTTTGCTAGTTTATTGTTTGAGTTCCCAATTCTTCAGTTCATTATCCCAATTTGTGTATTAGTTTCATTGATGGTCAGTCTGTCATTTGGGTTAGTTTTTGGATGAATGATAAATTAGTCTACATTTCTGCTGAAATTATAGGGTATCCATCGTTTGTTGTTTTGATTCACTGTGAATTTCGCACCTTAAGTTTGTCACTTGGTTGAAATAGGGAGCGGGCGTATGTTAGTAGTGTCTGAGATTGTTGTTGTTGATTTAGTAAATTAATGTTGGCAGTGTCAAAATAACCTGTTATTAGGGTACTCAGACTAAATATTGAGTGATTAGTACTTCCAACTTCCAAGTCTTAGATATTTCATTTCTCATAGAGCAGTGTTGACAAAATGCAAGATGGTACTTAATAGTAATATCATCTTACCAATGGTAAACTTGTAGGGTATGTCAGTATTTCTTTGCGTGTTCTGTTCTTTACCTTTATATCTCAGTTTCTTTGAGTGTTCTGTTCTTTATAGGATTGAGTAAGATTTTGCTTGATTGGATATGTTGGTTTGATTGTTATCATGGATTATTCACTTGCACAAACAAATTTCTGAAAACCCTAAATGCATCGGCACCCACCTTTCGCCTTCAGGTTGCCTTTTGACGTTCTTCCTCAAGCCGCAATCGTTCAGGGACACCTTCTGCAGTTTATTATGAGACTCATTTCATGGTACATCTCCCTTCATCTTTTTTCTTTTTAACCATCCACTAATAGATCTTCAATATTGACTCTGATATATTGTACAAAAGTGTGTAATGACTTTCCCCATTTTTCGCTATTTGGGTGTCCATGTATTGATGTTTGATGAATTCAAAGTTATATTGTGTTAAAAAAAAAGAAAACTATTTTATCAATAGTAGGACTACCTTCTCCTTTCTGTTGGTCATTCTAATTTTTGCATCTCTAAAAGGGAAATATAGTGAATACAAGTGAACCGAGTGACTAAATGAACTTCTCCTTTATTTGAAACTTACTTAGCCATTCTACTTTTCGTTAAGCTTTCAAGTTTCATCGGTTGATTTTGAAATTTTCAGATTGTAAGGGTGGATAAGGATAGGTACCTAAATGACATCAATGTGAGTTCATTACCCGCTCTTTTAAATCTAGCATTAGTTCCGTTCTCATTTTTTTGGGACTATGAGTCTGACTATGTTATCAAGTAACATTCAATTGATGCAATTTTGGACGTCGTATTATTACGTGTCATCCAAAAGTTAACATTTATCATATTATTAGCCCCATCGATTCATTTGGCTCTTGTGAATATAGAAGTAAAAGAAGACAGCTTAATTTACTATTGGCTTGAATATGAATGTAAACTGGTCCCTTTCTATGCTTTGCGGTAAGTTCTTATAGCTATTTCAGACAAACCTGTTAGTTTTCTATGCTTTGCGGTAAGAATATAGGCCTGGTAATTGTTTCAGAATGACGTTGATGCTTTTTTGTTTAACTGTGTGGTTTGTTTAGATGCATTCAAATGTCATTTATACTTCATGAATGTGGCCTACCTGACTATGATAGGTGTTCTTTCTTTGTCTATCTAGAGTGTTCTAGTCATTCGCCCTCTGTTAAATATTTTTTTGGTGAATAGAGTATACTGCTGTTTAATTGCTTACTATTTAAAACTCAACTTTTTTCTCGTCAGTGTCTTAAAATAGCATTTTGATGTTATCACTTACATCGCCTGGCTTCTTTATTGTGCAGCCAAGTTATCCTCGAATGGCTCGACAACTTTTCAAGCTGGTGATATTTACTTGGTGATATTTACTTGACTGATGGGGTTTATCGTAGACAAAGTCCGTATTTTGCATCCATTAACATGAAATGCCGACTAGTTTATTAACTAAGGCGTGTATGTGATTATTTATATACTTGATGTAAAAACATCGACATTATTGTTGTATAGGATAATATGCAAGTTCGTTGGTTGACATTCTTTTGTATGTATTGTTTGTTTATATCACTATTTGGCTTGTCAAATTTATAGGTCAATGCTACCAAAATTTTGGTAGTAAATACTTTTTTTTTTTTAAAATATCAGTCTATGGTGGCGGTTCTTAAGTATGAAACGCCACTATTATTTCAACTTTAGTGACGGTTCATTATTAACAACCGACGTCATAATTACCTTTAGTGGCGGTTCTTTAACAAGAACCGACGTTATATTAACCTGTTATGGCGGTTTGTGATTCAAAGTTCTTATTAAAATACCTATGATGGCGGTTTTCAAAAAATAACCGCCACTATAAACGAGTTATAGTGGCGGTTCTTATCTAACAACCGCCGTTTTATATAAGTCTATAATGGCGGTGTTTTTAACAACCGCCACCGTATGAGAGCTATAGTGGCGGTTGTACAACCGCCGCAAAAGTATATACGACCCGTGATATACGACGCACCCAAAACCTATAAAAACCGCCATAAAAGGTCATTTTCGACCGCCACTGTAGGGGTTTTTTCTACTAGTCCGACGAGTTTTAGCCATGATCATGCTGAAAAAAAAGAAGAAATTAAACGTGTTTTTGGTTTTTCATGGTTTGCTTGGAGAAGAAGGATTTTCTCTTTCCATAACTAAAAAACGTTTTTCCCCATACTATTATTATTATTATTATTATTAATCTCATATATATTACTCCGTATATCTTAGCACATAATCTTCATATTTTAGCACGTAATATTTGCATATCTTTTTGTATTATCATAAGATGATTCTTTCCTTATTGTAAACATAGTTTACGGCTATAACAGTGTATTAGGTTAGGTATTTCATAACTGTATAGCCCTATAAATATGTATCTTGATCTATTATATATGTAATTATGCAATTCAATGATATTCAAACTTTTCTCATAAATCTATCATGGTATCAGAGCCAGTGTGACCGAAGGTCACGGGTTCAAACTCTGGCAACCTCAAAACCCCTCAAAAAGTCGAAGTGGAAACCCATTACACGGTACGGGGGAGCCGGTGCACAAGTAACCACTCTTCAAGCCCAACGGGCATTTGAGTGAGGGAGCGTAATAGGAATATTTATAATAGTTGGGCCTCAACCATCATCTTAAGATTTTGGTTGAGATGGTTCATCTATCATGGTATCTTCATCCATGTCCACCGTAAGTCTAACCACTACCTTGCACCCTCCAAAATTTTTCTTACCCAATTTTCTCCCTTTGCTTTAAAACAAAAAAAAAATACACAAGTCTTCATTCTACTTCTATCTCCAACGTCGGACAAACTTCACATTCATATTCATCTTCTACTTCATATTCCTTCAACCGTCCTTGTCCAACCCACCACCACCACCATGTCCAACCACTAGTAGAAAAAAACCCTATCACGACGCAGTTATCGTGGCGGTTCTAATAGAAATGACGTGAAAAGCCCAATAAATTGGAGGGAATCCAAATTTTATATATGTAAGAGGTCTATTGTGGCGGTTTATGTAAGAACCAACGTGATAACTGATACTTTTTATGGCGGTTCCAAATAGAAAACGCCACCATAAGTCAATTGTGGCGGTTATATTAACAACCGACGTTAAGAATGACGCTAAAAGTTAATACTAAGTTACAATTTTTTGGGCTAAAAAACCACAATTATATGTTTTTGTGTCGGTTTAAAATTAAAACCGACTTTAATAGAAAAAAAAACAAAAAAAAACCCTACAAAACCCATTTATATTTCTTTCGCCTTCTTCATTTCCTCAACCCCCAAATTAAACCTCACAATCCCCTCAATTCAATCTCCAACCGTCAACTCCATTTTCTCACGCCGCCCTCAAAAACCATCCATTTCCTTCTCACGCCGATGTGACCTTGACAACCATCAATCTCCTTGTTGTTTCCGGCTACACCGCACAATTTTCGACTCATTTATTATCAAAATCGATTTGGTCTGTGTCAGGTAAAAAAAACATCGATGGCATGTGATCTGCTGATCGACTTTGTGAAGAAAGGGGTTTTGCCTGATGGGTTTGATAGCTCTGACTTAATTGAGAGTCTTTGTTGTGAATCCAATGTGGGTAGAGCACTAGAGGTCGTCGACGAGATGTGGAAGAAAGAAAAAGCTCCTAGCTTCATTGCCTATAGCACTTTAATAGAAGGTTTGAGGAAGTTTCAGAGGATAGAAGAAGCGCTGACATTGACTGAGAAGATGCTAAAAGAGGGCATTCTTTTGGATAGCGTGACATTTAACTGTCTTCTTCAAGATGCCTGTCGTCTAGGAAGAACTGCTGAAGGTGACTGATTGAGATTGCTGGCTTCCAGCAAGGGTTTAGCTGCCGATGCAATGACATTTAAGATATTAGTTTCTGGTTACACAATGGAAGGTAAAATAAAAGAGGGTGAGCGCTGGTTGAAGAGATCTTTGGATAGAGAATACCTTCCCGATATTGCCTCCTATAACAGATTGATGGATGGCACGCACAAAAAAAAAAAAAAATCGAGCTACATCACGATAAAAAATTTTGAGGCAGGTAATTAAGCAGTGTTTCCATTCTATCTCTATCCATTAAGCTTACTGTCTTTATTTTGTAGTGGCCATGATTAACATAAACTTGATACTTGAGCAAAAAGAGGGATACCAGTTCTTTTGAAAAATTTTCTTCATGTATCTAGAGAAGTTTCGCTTCCCCTTTGCATTGTGGGTGCAATAATGATTTGTTGTCTTAGATTTGAGCTTAAAAAAAGTCACTAGAAAATTTTAAGAGAGAATTTAGCACTTTATCTTTCAAAATTTAATCTATTGATAAGATATTTATCATCTTACAGCCGATAACTCAGCAATGAAATCAATGGAGGCTGGAGTGGTGCAGCACTGGTGCATGGATAGTATGAATTACCGGAACATATAATCCAACCATGACAAATTATCTATAAGCTAGTCTCAACTGGACATTGCCAGTGGAGTTCTGGCACCAGTACAACCTTTATTATGAAATGGTAAGTCTCATTTCCATCATGTCTTTGGTTAAATTATTTTATGTTGTCTTGGTTAAATAATGACATGTGATTGACAGGATTTGATAGTAATTGGCTAATTGCAAAATACGATACAATAATTTTCGAAATTGCAAACTACTTTTCTGGTTGTAGTTACTCGTTTGTGATAGTTGTTTGAGGGAGTGTGTGAGCATTTAAGAACACAACATAAGCAAGTCCACTAGTACATGCAATTATGCATCATGCACCAGACGTGCATGTAAAAGTTGAAAGAGCTTACATTAATTATTATGCTTGGCAGACATTTATGTAAACTGTAGGTAAATCATAGTTGCATTGTTATCAATCATATTTAGCATGGAATTAGAGATATGTATGGAAAATGAAGGGCCAGTAAAGGAGTAGCATTTACTGATTAAGGGTTTCTCCTTCATGAGTGGCTTCATCCTCTCTTAAAACCGCATCTTAATTCTGTCTCAATCACTCAGCACTGTATTCGGCCATATTTTTTAAAATAAACTTAGCTAAAATTGGCTAGCATTGGCCTCTGGTCTGTAAATGAATACTCTTTGCTTTATGAAATTTCAGGCAACAAAAACAGATTGAAGCCAAGAGATGATCAATAGTGATACTGGCAAAGTGGCAAGATAATGGTACTTTCCAGTGGAGCAAGGACTCATCTCCCCATTTCTAATGCTTCGCCAATGTCAGGGAATTTACTTGGACCATGTGACGGAATTGTTAACTTTGCAAAACAAGGTGTGCATATGTATAATATTTCTCTTAATCACCAATTTATCATCTAGGTGATCTAGCGTAAGAAGACCCATGTTGCTAAGGTGAACGCATGTGCAACCCGTAAAATACATCACAAAATTCTACTGTCCTGTTGGTCTAGTGTTCCTGGGCAGAAGAGATAAGTACCAAGTCTGACACAATTGTGATGGGCGTTAGCCTAGTATGCTAAACCGCTTCTATTCAGAAATCTTGATATTGTTTTTCGACTGAGAATAGTACTACTTTGTTCTATTGAATTGTATACATTTTTCCAATTTTCTCACATTTTTTGAAAAATACATTACAACTCGATGAAACGGAGGAAGTACTTGGCAACTCTTTTTCCTAGCGCTCCTCAAAGGAAATAAGTGAGTATGAAAATATTATTGAGACCTTGGCAACTCTTTTTCCTGTTTGGGTATGTTTTTGCTGTATCTTCATTTGTTCGTTTAAAATGCACTAACTATTTTGAATTGACTTGAATTTAAAAGCTATATCATTTATGCTGGTCATAGTTGGAGCACTTACTGATATTTATAAATCTTTTGCGGTACTCTTGTTGTACAACTTTTTTTTTTTTTCCGGTTTTCCTGTATTTAAAAACCTATTGCGCTAACCATTTCCCAGTAAAATTTCGTCGCCTCTGTCATGGTCTTCGCCTCAGTCATTGATAATCGATGTGAACTGTATGTTCGTCACTGATTTGTACTGCTATTTGAGAGTACTAATTAGCAAAACGACAGCCTCCTACTATGCCACAACCTCCTACTATGCCACAGGTAAACGACAGCCTCCTACTATGCCATTGGTTCCTTTCTATGCTTTGCGGTAAGTTCTTATAGCTATTTCAGACAAACCTGTTAGTGTTCTATGCTTTGCGGTAAGAATATAGGCCTGGTAATTGTTTCAGAATGACATTGATGCTTCTTTGTTTAACTGTGTGGTCGATTGTTTAGATGCATTCAAATGTCATTTATACTTCATGAATGTGGCCTACCTGACTATGATAGGTGTTCTTTCTTTGTCTATCTAGAGTGTTCTAGTCATTTTCCCTCTGTTAATCTTTTTTTGGTGAATAGAGTATACTGCTGTTTAATTGCTTACTATTTAAAACTCCACTTTTTCTCGTCAGTGTCTTAAAATAGCATTTTGATGTTGTCACTTACATCGCCTGGCTTCTTTATTGTGCAGCAAAGTTATCCTCGAATGGCTCACATTCGAAAGGGATGGGTGGCTCGAAAACTTTTCAAGCTGGTGATATTTTTTCAAGCTGGTGATATTTACTTGACTGATGGGGTTTTATCGTAGACAAAGTCTGTATTTTGCATCCATTAACATGAAATGCTGACTAGTTTATTAACTAAGGCGTGTATGTGATTATTTATATACTTGGATTTAAAAACATCGACATTATTGTTCTATCGGATAATATGCAATTACGTTGGTTGACATTCTTTTGTATGTATTGTTTGTTTATATCGCTATTTGACTTGTCAAATTTATAGGTCGTTGCTACCAAAATTTTGGTAGTAAATTTTTTTTTTAAAATATCAATTTATGGTGGCGGTTCCTAAGTATGAAACGCCACTATTAGTTCAACTTTAGTAACGGTTCATTACTAACAACCGACGTCATAATTACCTTTAATGGTGGTTCTTTAACAAGAACTGACGTTATATTAACCTGTTGTGGCGGTTTGTGATTCAAAGTTCTTATTAAAATACCTATGATGGCGGTTTTTAAACAATAACCGCCACTATAAACGAGTTATAGTGGCGGTTCTTATCTAACAACCGTCGTTTCATATAAGTCTATAATGGCGGTGTTTTTAACAACCGCCACCGTTGGGAGCTATAGTGGCGGTTGTACAACCGCCGCAAAAGTATATACGACCCCGTGATATACGACGCACCCAAAACCTTTAAAAACCGCCATAAAAGGTCATTTTCGACCGCCACTATAGGGGTTTTTTCTACTAGTGTTACCCTCTGTTACCCATACAAACTTTGCTCTATGTTCACCTTATTTTACAAAAAAAAAAAAAAAAAAAAAAAAAAAGGTTCAGTTCTCACACCCTTATCTTCCCTATTTTTTATGACAATTTCCCACACTTTCTCTTCAAATAAAAAAAATAAAAAAAATCATGGCAAATATGCATCCATCACTTATTATCGTTACCGTCTTCATCTCCGTCATACTTTTCAAGACTAAACTCTCGTTCCGGCCGTTCGTCTTGCGGGGGGAATATTACGTAAATAATCTCATATATATTACTCCGTATATCTTAGCACATAATCTTCATATTTTAGCACGTAATATTTGCATATCTTTTTGTATTATCATAATATGATTCTTTCCTTATCGTAAACATAGTTTACGGCTACAACAGTGTATTAGGTTAGATATTTCATAACTGTATAGCCCTATAAATATGTATCTTGATCTATTATGTAATTATGCAATTCAATGATATTCAAACCTTTCTCATAAATCTATCATTTATTTCCTCAAAATAAGAGAAAAGAACTTGAAGTTGTAGAAAGTAGTCCGTATTAGCAAGCATAGAAATCGACAAGCTCATCCAAAGACTCAACCTGATGATCAACAACATTATCCAACATCCATAACAAATGCTCAAACAACACTACTTCACATCCTACCCTTATTTCCTCACTATTCCGATTTTTATTAACGATCAGCTCGCGAAAAAGAGGGTGGCCAACCAGATCCGAGCTTACCATGTACCGTCGGTGCGTTTTACCGACGTACACTGGCAATAGGTTTGAAGCTGCTACGTGGACGATTGAGTTTCTCTTGCTTAAGCTTCCATGATTATCATTTGATTGATTTGATGATGTTGTTATTCTACCAAAGGATTGCATTTTCTTTAGTATTTTTCCTAGTTTTATTGCCATAATGTGTTTTCTTTTGTTGTTTGGAGAATGTGTACAAATTATTAGGGAAATTAATTTGACAAATGCTTTTGTTATGGTTGGGGATATATGTGCAAAATATGAGAGAAATAGAATATTTGGTAAGTGATGGAGAAGAAGCTAAGGGGTGAGGAGAAGTGTTTGATTTATATGATGAAAATTGAAAAGGTTGTGAGGAGGGGAATTATTTTGAAGTTGGTAAGGTGTAGTACGTAAGTACATTACTCCATATAGGTTCACTAGTACATGGTTAGTTGCTGGGTTTCTCTAATACCATTTCTAACATTACAACCGTCAATAGGCTGTAAATGAGATAAAATAGTCGCCATCTATACTGTTAGTACTTGACTCACTCAAAAGAAATTAAAAATAAAACGTAGAGAAGGCAAATAGATTAGTTGGAAACCAGCAACATTTTTGGAAGTTTATGGATTAACATTCATTAGGTGAATGTGAATCCTGTGTGGCCTTAATAAGCCACTCTAGTCTAGTTCATTCTATATAAGCTTTAATTGTGGCGTAATGGATGTGCTAGGGTGATGAATAATCATCCGCTAGTTGTGCAGTGGTTTTGTTCTACGACAGCTACTACGTAAATAATAATGAACGTATGCATGTGTGTACTAGGCCGGCCCTTTCAAATATTCATCCATTCTGAAAGCGATAGACATTCCAAATCCAGGCAGCTACTAGTCTTCCAAATTCTTCAAAGTTCCAGACACAAAATAATTTGACATTTAATTTAAGTGGTAAAATTATAAAAGATGTTAATTACAATTTACAATAATGGTGATTTAAATTAAGTCCGAATTATATGCTTATATTAATAGCTTACATTATCTAAATAATATAACTGTGTATCATAACTCTTATAGTAACAATGACTCGATGAGTATTCTCTCGAGTTAAGAAATTTTACTTGATCTGAATATTAACTTCAAATAACAGTGTTATTGCAAAATGATTAATCGTTTCCTAGTACAAATTCCTACACCATAACACAAATTCATGTTTAGACGGATCATTTTCGTCTTACAAAAAAGACGGAATTTTGTGATTATTTTATTGTCAAATGTAATCACAATGGTTCATCTAATGTTACGGCTTGTGACAAGGTGTTTTCCAAAAGTAGTTATATTGAGCTATAAAATAATCTCAAAATCCCGTTATTTTATTTCAAACCAAAATAACTCGGATAAAGGGAGATAAACTAACATTAGAATAAGAGGGAGTGACTTATAGGGTATATAGTGTGAGCTAGGGCACACTTACACAGTTGCACATAGTTTTACAGTTGCAGGGGGTCCTTAGATATACCACCCCTTAAATGTACAAGACGACGTTGAATAAATGGGCCAAGTTTAATATCAATCACGTATATTTTTGGCAACTTATACTTCCACTGTATAATTGCATTATTCCACCGAAAAGGACACTTTGCAAGTTGTGACTTGTGACCTAGGTAGCACGAACACTTCTCTTAATCAGTCGTCCCGTGTTCGACACCGTGTCGGACGCCAACACTCCTCGAACACACGCCGAAACGTATCGGACGTCTATAAAGCCGTGTCTAACTTTCAACATTTATTTGGGCACGTGTCTGACGCGTGTCCATGGTATTTGGGCCTTGCCCGACGCGTGTCCATAACATTTGGACATCATTTGGGGTGAATGATGTTCTTTAGACGGGAAATGAGCTGTTGAAATAGCTTGATTAGAAGATGGGTTTTGATGGAAAATGAAAATGAGTTATAATCATGGATAAGTTTTACCTTTACTTATTTAAATTTAATATCAAATACTTTTATAAAAGTAAAATCAAATGTTTATAACTATAAAATATATATTTTATTAAATTTATATAACGTGTCCCGTGTCCTAAATTTCATGGGATGCCGTGTCACGTGTCCGTGTCCGTTTTGGTGCTACCTAGCTTGTGACCCCTCTTTGACACGAGACCACGAGTTACATAAGTTTTCGCGCGGAAAATACAAATCATCCTTGTCATTACACTAGATCTGTCAAATCCTGATTCGACTCGAAACTGACCGTAACCCGACCCATAAATAACCCGGTTTTTTCAACCCGAACCCGAAATATACCTGAACCCCGTTTTGACCCGTAAACACCGGGTCGAAACCCGACCCGCATCAGGTTGATCGTGGGTCAAGACAATATATCTTTCTTAAAATATACAATGTCTTAGATGTATTGACTTATATTTTTTTGAGGAAAGATATGTATATATGCGGTATGTGTGTCACGTCATCACCTCAACCACACGTCCCGTCAATACGTCATCACTACCTCGAAGTGTGTGTCATATTGCCACTTTCACCGTACTACGTTGAACCATATTCCACGTCAGCACTGCATGACACCTCATCACCTCATACCACATGCCACGTCATCACCTCAAAATGTGTGCCACATCGTCACTTTCGCCCTAGTACGTCGAGCTACATTCCACGTTATCGCTGTCACTTCATCACCTCAAATCACATACATACCACACCTTCACCACGAAGTATGTGCCATGTCTTCACTTCGAAGTGTGTGCCATGTCGTCACTTTCATATAGTGTTGTAATCTTGAATATAACATGCAAAAAATGCATCCTCTTACTAATATCATATATTAAGCTAGATAATTATAAAAATTAAGAGTTTATATTAAAGAAATTAAACATTTGTAAAAAGGCATTAATCAAACCCGTTTTAACCCGAAACCCATATAAACCCGACCCGTATTTTACAAATCCGAAATGGAGCCGACCCATATTTTACCCGAATCCGAAATGACCGAACCCGTAACCCGCTCGATCGACCCGTTTGACAGGTCTACGTTACACCCTTCTTCATTTCAAGATGCATGCATTGCAAGTATTGTACTCTTTCCGTCTTGAACATTTGTTTACCTATTTTATTTTTACACGTCTGAATCAATATTTTGCCTTTCTATCTTTTTAAACCGAACATTTACTCGTCCTGAGTAAAGAGGTGACTAAGACTGAGACCTTTATTTATACTAATCCTAATAGCACATCCGATACTAGACAATTATCGGGTCTCGCTCTGCCCCTTCAAGTCACAACAAGGCATCCATGAGGTAGAACAACTTCTTGCAAGGCAAGTGAGGTATTGCCAAAATGGCGACGCATCCATACATTAAACACAAAAACATATAATTGGTTGATCTACAAAAACATAGCCACTTTCCTCATCAAAGTGGCGGAATCAACTAAGAGGGAACCAATATAAGGGTATATACTCCATTATAGGCACTAGTTCTACAAACTATTAGGTCTAAGAGGATAGAAACAAATCACCTCCAAATGGTGTTAAACTAGACTACTTTCGTCCTTAATTACTGAATGCCTTCGTCAAGGGCGATCAGAAGACGTGGGATGATAATCCCTATGGTGTTAGTGGCATATGACCTTGACAAGTCTTGAATTCTTTACAAGAGTAAAGGTCAAGGGTCGTACCATGCCCAACAAGGTGGCAAGATAAAAAGATTTTTGGAATGGAATGCTCAGGGCAATACATAATAGTGGGTCAACTAAACATTTGAACATGGCCTGTTTCAAAAATTCATACTTGACAAAACTTGTGATGAGGATTGTCCCACACGTGCTAATGTCCTTTGCTTTCGCCAATCGCTTATTAGGCAACCGGTAAACCTCTAGACAAGAGCAAATCGGGGTGGTGTCACTCTTTTACCCTTGTTCAGGATCCAATTCACGACCATTATGGGAGCCCAATTCAATGGATCCCCTCCAAAAGCATCGAAGAGTTAGTCCTCCGCTAAAATGACTTACTGTAATTAACACCCCCATACTCCAAGTGCCTTACCAGGACCAATTAAGGCATGGGAATGCTACCATCTCGGTTATTCGAGGCAATATATATCAAATAGACAATAACGAAACGTACTTTAATAAGTAAATTTAAAATGATACATGTCCAAAACCAAGGCTGTTAAAGAAAAATACAACTGTTCCCAAAATGCTAATCCAAATAACGTAAACAAATGTTTAAGACACAGCGGAAGACTTCTAGACATCTCGTGGTAACTCAACCCAGCTATCCCATGCGCATCATCTCATACCTGCTCAATAACTGCTCACCATCCCCGAATAGATCACCACAGTTTTCAAAACATTTAAACGGGGTCAGTTACTGTTTACATAAAACAATACAACAATCATCCAATCTCCATCATAACTCCACACACCTGACTATACACTAAAGTGTGTAGCCCTGCCAGAATACCCATCTCAACAAGTATTCCACACCGTAAGTGGAGGACCGCAGCCGTTCCCACCTAAGCCCCGATCATCTCATCCGAGCGATAACCCATGTTCCTAAATGTGCACATCCCCTCTGTGGTGGGTTCCACAGAAGGCGAATCAAGGGCGTGAAGCCACTCCCGCAAGTGACTCCACTCAGCTAAGGACGCACCTCGCAAACCACAGACAAGCAATCACAACCAACCACATTATATAATAATAATCACCAACTACCGAATCCAATATGATATAAATCAACAACAATGATCAACCATCAACAATACTATGTAAACAATAACCGATTAGGGAAACCCTACCTGGAATAAGCAACCACAAGACCGTCACAAGCAGCTAATCAGTAATGCTCCTCTATGAAACCTCCTCCTATATTCACATATTCATATAATTATCACCTAATCAACATAATACACCCTAAATCCCCAATTCTACCCCATTAGGGTTTTAAACGAACTCAACGAAACATTATAAAAATTATACAAGAATCTTACCCTTGATGCGACGAACTCAACGATGTAAAGAACACGACAATCCGACGATTCTAGCCCTTGGGATTTGCTAATAACGCGAAGAATGAAACAACGTACTCTTTTGTCTCTTTGAAAGGTTATTAGAAAAGTGAAAAGTGATTAAGAAATATGACGGAATCCTTAAATACTAATCACGCGTTATTAACAAAACCCGGCTAAAATAACCCGTAAGACCAACTTACTCGATTGAGTAAGTGACTTACTCGATCGAGTGTCACACGTACTCGATCGAGTACCTATCAGGCAGACTACTGTTTCGTATAAAAACACACTTACTCGACAGAGTAAGCCCCACTCGATAGAGTACCCATAGATATGGAAAACCGTAGTATTTCAGTCTTCCCTCCTTAAAAAGAACTTCGTCCCCGAAGTTCAACCCATACACAAAAAAAAAGCATACCAACTCTACCACGACACAACAACGTAACCCAGAACCCTAAAAACAAAACTCCCAACCAAAACTCAAACCGACTCAAAGCAACTACTAATTATGCAAAACTAACATAAAACCACACCAAAACCTTACGCGACCATCTCCTACCCCCCTAAAAGAAACATGGTTACGTCCCCGTAACCACACATACCTGACCAAAAAGAGACGGATACCGCTCCCTCATAGCCTCTTCTGCCTCCCAAGTAGCTTCCTGCACCTCGTGGTTAGACCATAGAACCTTAAGCAGCACTGTTTCCCCATTCCTAGTTTTCCAAACCTTGCGATCAAGAATCTGTTTTGAGACCTCAAGATAAGACAAGGACTCATCCAACTCTATGTTCTCCACCTCTAACACATGTGAAGGATCGCTCACATACTTCCGTAACTGAGACACATGGAACACATTATGCACCCTATCCAAAGCCGCTGGTAACGCTAACCTGTAAGCAACCTCACCCACTCGATCCAAAATCTCATACGGTCCTATAAACTTCTGGCTCAGCTTCCCTTTCTTACCAAACCTCATATCCCCATGCATAGGAGACACTTTCAAAAGAACCTTGTCCCCAACCTGAAACTCTATATCACGGCGATGTAAGTCTGCATAACTCTTTTGTCGATCCCGAGCCGCTTTCATCTTTTGTCTGATCAGCTTAACCTGTTCTATCTTCTCCTGTACCATCTGTGGTCCTAAAACCACAGCCTCGGCTCTATCATCCCAGCAAATCGGACTCCTACACCTCCTCCCATACAAAGCCTCGAACGGTGCCATACCAATACTCGTGTGATAGCTGTTGTTATAAGAAAACTCAATCAGATCCAATCTATCCTCCCAGCTACCACCAAACTCCATTACACAAGCTCGCAACATATCCTCCAAAGTCTTGATGGTCCTCTCTGTCTGTCCATCTGTCGCAGGATGAAAAGCAGTACTCATCTTCAAAGTAGTTCCCATCAATTCCTGCAACTCTCTCCAAAACCGTGATATGAACCTCGCATCCCTATCTGACACTATATCCTTAGGCACCATATGCAAACGAACCACATGCTTCCTATAAGCCAAAGCTAACTGTATCTTGGTCCAAGTATCTTTCATCGGAACAAAGTGAGCTGACTTGGTCAAACAGTCAACTATTACCCATAACATGTTGTTACCATGTTGACTCCTCGGCAAACCCACTATAAAATCCATAGAGATAGACTCCCATTTCCATTCACGTACCTCAAGAGACTGAATCTTACCTTGTGGTCGTCGCTGCTCTCTCTTAACACCCTGACATGTCAAACATCGAGCCACAAACTCAGTTATTTCCTTCTTCATCCCAGGCCACCAGAAAGTCTTCTTCAAATCTTTATACAACTTGTCACCGCCTGGATGTACTGAATATGGTGTGAAATGAGCCTCTGTCATGATATCTTTTTCAAATCCTCATCACTAGGAACACACGATCTCCCATCAAATCTCACACTGCCATCTGTATGAATAGAGAACCGAGACATTGTCCCTTTCTCTACCCCAACTCTCCACTCCTCAATCTTAGGATCCAAAGCCTGTTTCTTGCGAATGTCATTATAAAGATCCGGCTCCACAATCAAGTCCCCTCTAACATCCCCTTTATGTATCATATGTATCCCCATCTTCCCCACCTCATATCTCAATCTCATCAAAGACATAGCTGTGCATAGAGAATGCACACTCTTCCTGCTCAGCGCATCTGCAACCACGTTCGCCTTCCCTTCATGGTATATAATTTCCATGTCATAATCCCCTATTAGCTCTATTCACCTCCTCTGTCTCATGTTCAGCTGATGTGACCATAATTGGCGCATATTTAGCCCCCGAATTAGCCTTATTTCCATGCTTTTTAGTGCTCATTTGGGTCATTTCTTATCTTTAGTTCTTTGTTTTGCATATTCTTTGAGATTTTGATCCCTTGGTAGGAAAGGAGTAAGAATCTTGCATTTTCATGGCAAAACAAGACTAAATTGATCGAATTCAATGACCAAGCATCAAGGAGAGACAAGATTAGAAGGTCTTTGTACATATCATAGTAGAAGAGCAATGTTGAGGAAAGATCCTTGAGTCCCCAAGGAAATCCCCAAGGAATTTATGAAGAAAAGGGAAGAAAAGAAGAAGTTACTATGCTGACTGACAATCCGAGCGGATTGTCAACAATCCGTCCGTCCTGCACAATCCGAGCGTCCCACGCCAGGATCCGCTCGGATTCCCCCTCAACAATCCGCCCGGATTCCCCATAATCCGCTCGGATTCCACCGCCCAAATCCGTCCGTCCCGACCTTATTCCGCCCGGATTTCTTCACAGCACGGATTGTCTTCTTCAAGCTACGAAAAGAGAAGCCCTTCTCTCAGAAAATACCGGGTCCTCCTTGCTCAACTTAAAAAGTGTAATTACTAGTTTAGCCCTTAGTTAACCCTAATGCATCCTCCCTAATTTTCACTATAAATACCCCATTAGGCTAATTAGAGGAGCATGTTCTTCTTATCAATAATTAGTGTAGTTAATATCAATCAAATCTCTCTTTAATATTGTAATCAAGTATTAATCAAGTTTTAATCCAAGTTTTAGTTCTTTAATCTCTCTTTTGTTCATCCTTTATTTTGGGTAATTGAAGATTATTTGGGTTATTATTGGGAGATTGACAACCTCTCAATCTAGCATTCAAGTACTTCTATTATTCTTGCTTTATTATTGGAATCATTAGTAGGTATAATCTCTTAATCCCTTTTTAATTATTGTTAATTACTTTCATTTATTCATCATGTTTCATATTGTTGGTATGATTGACAACCTTGCTAGCATGATCAACATGATAATGAGTGAGTAGTCTCTTAGCTAGGGTTAATGGGTGATTAGGGGAAACCAACATGGGAATGATTCATGCTTAAATTAATATGCTTTCATGTTTTATTTGCTTGCTTGTTTTGATCTCAACTCATGCACATGTTATATTTGATGAAATGCTAAGCCTATGAATCCTTGCATTTACTATCATCTTCTATCTTTTCAATGAGACTTGTAAGACATAACCCAACCCGAGTCTCATTAGACCATGCATGTTGTTGAGTAGGGAAGATTAAGTCGACTTGTAGGTGTTGTACAATCTAATCGATTCGGCTCCGGGACCCAAACTTTCCTAGGATTGTAAGATATAACCCAACTCAATCCATCACAACAATAATTTCTTGCTTATAATTTGAGAACATGTTTGTATGATCATATCCCATGATTCCCCTATGACCCCATGACACCCTAGTGCCTTTAATCAATTGTTTACACCCCTTTAATTCATCTTGCTTGTTTATTTTCATTGTTATTCTAGTTTAGTAACCTTCTACATCAACCCAATTTGTGACACCCCTTAGACACCCCTAGTTACAATAGAAATCTCATTTCAACTCCCGTCCCTTGGGATCCGACCTTTACTTGCCTCTTTACTAATTGTAGAGTTGCTTGTTAAGCTATAAATTGTGTTTTGATTCGACCGTGACCAACGACCACATCTTAATTTGTGAACATTTAGCGGGATCGCATCAAAAATGGCGCCGTTGCCGGGGACGGTGTTTGTTTGACTTAGATTTCCTTTTTGTTATTAGTTGTGTCTTTCTTCGCCTTGAGGAAGTAAAACTCCTCAAGGTTTGTTCTAATTGTTTTTGAGTTGTTTGATATTTTGCATGTCTAGAAGGTTACAAAGTGATTTGTTACCTTTTGACCATGAAATCGAAAGAACCTTGACGAACAATAGGAGACTTGTTAGGAGGAATTTGAGAGGTGTTGGTGAAGTTGTTCAACCCACTAGTGAGTTTGTCAATCCTTTCGCAATAGAAGGAGAAGAAAACCCATTACACAATACCCCACAAAATCCACCTACAATGCCAAAATTCTCGTCACACTCTGTACCCACCGAGGAGAATCTACCAAATGGTACTCCTACACCGCAACATCTCACCGGAAATTTTATTGCCAAGTCCGCCTTCATCCAACTAGTTGAGAGGAGCCAATTTGGGGGGATGCCTAGTGAGGACCCTCATTCTCATATGGAAACCTTTTGCGATTATTGTGATGCTATCTCTCAAACGGGCGTGACTCAAGACCAAATTAGATGGGTCTTATTTCCTTTTTCCTTAATCGGCACCGAAAAGCAATGGTTGAAGGGCCTTGATAAGGCCACCCTTGGAATAGATTCTTGGAAGAAGTTGGCTCTAGCTTTCTACAAAAATTCTACCCACCGGAAAAGACCAACATGCTAAGAGCTCAAATTACGGGTTTTAAGCAAAGGGATGAAGAGTCTTTGTATGAAGCTTGGGAGCGGTTTAAAGGAATTTGTCGCTCATGTCCTCACCATGGACTTAGCGAATGGTTTTTGGTGCAACAATTTTGGAATGGTTTATATGAAGATTCTAGGAACATTCTCAATATGGGATCAAATGGAATGTTCACCGAAGTTGATGACAATCAAACATGGAACAAGATTGAGGAAATGGCGGTCCATAACTCACAATATAGTAGACCTCGCAAGGCTACTAGAGGAGGAAAGCATGAAGTGGACTCCGTTACTCAATTGGGTGCTCAACTTAATGCTCACATTGACACAATCAACTTGAAGTTTGAACAAGCTATGGCTAGGCTTGAGGAAAACTCAAAATCATCGAAGCATCATGTTAATGCCATGACGGCATCCTCATCAATCCCAAGTGGGATATGTGAGAATTGTGGAACTTTGGGACATGACCAAGGTGAATGTAGGGGAACAAATGAACAAGTGAATGCTTTCCAAGCATACAAGAGTGGTACCCCTTATTCCAACTTTTACAATGAAAACACCAAATTCCATCCAAATCTCTCATACAAAAGCCAAAATGTTCAAAACCTTCAAACAACATACACTCCACCACCCATGAGAAACCAAAATCAAAGACCCTTTTACAATCAAAACCAAGGTTACCAAAATCAAAATCCATACAATCACCAAAATGACCAAGGTTTTGATGTCCAAAAAGCGGTCCTCCAAATGCAAAAGAATCAACAAGAATTTTTCACCCAAATGCAAAAAGATAGCCAAGCAAAAGAAACCACCATCAACAACATTCTAGCTCACACCAAGATGTTGGAAACACAATTGACTCAACTAGCATCTTCAAGCTCACAAAGACAAAAGGGGCAATTACCACCTCAAAGTAATCCCCCAAGGCATGAAACGTTAGTGCCATTCACTTGAGAAGTGGTACAAGGTATGAAGCACCGAAGAAGCAAGTTGAGGATGAAGTTGTGGAAGCTAGCGAAAAGGATGAAGTTGTGGTGCAAAACTCCAAAGAAGGAGAATCATCAAAAGAAGAAAGTTCAAAGAAAAATGAAGACAAGGCCAAGGAGAAGGAGCCCATTGTGATTAGACTTCCTTTTCCAAGTCGTCAAGCCAAGCCCAAATTTGATGATCAACTTGGAAAGTTCATGGAAATTGTGAATAATTTAGAAGTCTTAATTCCTTTCACGGAATTAATCAATCACGTTCCGGCCTATGCGAAGTACATGAAAGATATCCTCACAAAGAAGAAGTCGATCCGGAAACTTGAGACTATCGCCTTCACTAAGGTGAGTAGTGCAATACTTCAAGGGAGTTCACCTCCAAAGTTAAAGGATCCGGGAAGCTTCTCAATACCGTGTACCATTGGCGACACGACGATCAACAAAGCCTTATGCGATCTAGGGGCTAGTGTGAGTGTCATGCCATACTCGGTGAGTAAAAGGTTGGGGATGGGAGAGCTTAAATGCACCAACATCACACTCCAAATGGCCGATAGATCGACGAAGACACCGTTAGGGATATGGGAAGATGTCCCCGTGCGAATTGGGAAGTTTTTCATCCCGGTGGACTTTGTCATTGTTGATATGGAGGAAGATTCCAACATTCCAATCATCCTAGGAAGACCTTTCCTACACACCGCGGGTGCGGTGATTGATGTGAAACATGGAGAGCTCACTCTAGAAGTGGGAGATGAAAGCATAACTTTTAATCTTGACAAGACCATGAGAGCTCCTCATTTGCATGAGCCATGTTTCATGATTGATCATTATAGCCGAAAAGATGAGAGGAAGAAATCGGAACTCCAATGGAAGAAGAAAGTTGAAGATGCTCCATTCAAAGAGCAAGTGAATTGTGACAAGGAGAGCTTGCAAAGCTCATCAAAATCAACCAAGGAAGAAGAGGATGGCCTCATTGGCCAAGAGAAGAAATTGGGAGAGTTGTCTCCATCTAAGCAAGAGATTTTCAATGATCAACTCAATGAAGTTTGTGGTCTTTGGGACGACGAATTTGAAGGGATTTTTAATCCCTACATTGGACATGCCATCGATCATGATCAACAACAAGGGCCACGGTCTATTGAGGACCTCTACCATGATAATGAACAAGCTTTTGATTACTTCTTCAAGGTGTTGAGCAACATCAACAACACCTTGAACATGCCCCCTTGACATCTCATCAAGAATGAGAGTTTGGTGGAGTCCTCCCTAAACCACCACTTGTAAATATTTCTAACTCCCTAACTTACATTTCAATTCTTGTATTGCATTTTTGTCATCTTTGGATTTTTATTTACTTTGATCAAAATAATTGTCATATAAGAGAGAAGTGAGGGAGGGACTAACAATTTCAATTGATGTGTAGTGCTTTACCTTAGTGTGGGGATGGCAATTGCCTAGGCTATCCATGCCTTAGTAGTGCCCCCACAATGAAGAACACAAGACTTGAAGAAAGAATGGAAGAATGATAAAGGGAATGCGCTGTGCACGGGTGGAACTGAATCCGTGTACATAGGGGAAGAATCCGAGCGGATTCCCAAGAATCCGCCCGTCTTATGCAATCCGAGCGTCCTGCAGAAAAGACGCCCGTCTTGAACTGAGCTGAATTTTGAAATTTTCTTGACTGTTAAAGAATCCGAGCGGATTTCTGAAAATCCGCCCGTCTTGAAGAATCCGTCCGTCCAGGAGAAAAGACGTCCGTCTTTGCAACTGAGGAAAACAAGCAAATTTCTCTGGACATAAATCCGTCCGTCTTTGAAGAAATCCGCCCGTCCCTTAACAGAAGAATCCGAGCGGATTCTACAGAATCCGCCCGTCTTTAGGCGAGTTTTTGCAAAGGTAGAAGAAGCAGAATCCGCACGGATTGGCCCTGCAGATTCGAAATTTTCGGCCTCTTTAAAACCCCTCCCACCTTCATTCATTCATTCATTCATTCATAAACACTACCCACAACATCAAAACCCTCATCCTCTCCATCATAAAAACAAAACCCTCACCAACATTCAACAAAAACAAATCAAACCATCCTTCCAACAACAAATTAATCACTCCTTCTTCAACAAAAATCAAAACCAAGAACAAAATCTTCAACCTTTGAGTCGATTTTTGTTTTCATAAAGGCAAAGCCTTTCACCTTCAAATCGATTTGGGCATACTACAAATTGAAGATTTTTCATTCTTTTCTTGGATAGTTCATCAATGGCAAGGACTAAGGGTGCAACAAAGGCAACAAAGGCACCAAAGGCTAAGGCACTCTCACAAAGGCAAAAGGCTCTTCAAACAAATAAAGCTTTGGCTATGGTGGTAGCAACACCAAACTTGGAAGTACAACAACAACAACAACCTTCTATGGGAGCAACAACACCTTCTACTCCGGTAATTAATCAACTTTTGCATTATCCGGAGGTAACTTTTATTTCCGATACCCATAGAAATACCTTTGTCAAGTTTGCTATGAAGTCATTACAATCCACCAAATTCATATGTGAGGATACCTTGGAAAAATTGGGTGTTCTTGAACAAACAAAAGCCTTTTTCAAAGCCATGGGGTTGAAGAAATTGTTTGAAACAAAGGAGTTGACATACCCCTCCCTTGTTTTGGAATTTTTAAGTTCTTTGAAAGTCACCAAAGTTGAGAATAGGGAAAATCTCGAGTTTCGTCTAGCTAATGTTAGTAGACGCATTACCTTTAAGGAATTAGGTGAAATTTTGGGTCTTAGTGATGAATCGCGTTATCTTAAGCATTATGGAAAGTATGACCCCGAGCCTCTTTGGGAGGCAATCTCTGGGAAGAAATTTGAGGATTTTCATGCATGTCGTGCTCTTTTGGTCCATCATCCGGGCATAAGAGTATGGCACAAGGTTGTGGGAAATACCATAATTGCTAGGAAAGACACCAATCATTTCACAAGACTTGATTTTATTCTCCTTGAATCGGCTTTGAATATCGGAAGAATTCATACCAAGCCTTACAATTCTTTGAGGCTCTTGGTAGATAGATGGCTCAACATCGATAGTGGGAAGAAGGGCACGACCGTTATTTTCAATGGCGGCCTAGTCACGGTCCTAGCTAAGCACTTTGATCCTAACTTCAATAAGGATAACAAGTACAAAGCAAAGGAAGGTGGCCATCTTATTGATATGCATATTATGATTCACAAGTTCAAGTGGGTTGCTCAAAACCCCCTTGACACTAAGTATGGATGGCTAACTAGTGAAGCTAGATCGTTCACCTTGCCCTCGAAGATTTGTCGCCTAAGCGTCCACCGGACCAATTATCTACTTCCCCTTTCCGAAGAAGCCGAGTATATCATTCAACAACAAAAGTGTGATCTTGAAACCCCCTCCTCTTCCATTGTCATACCACCTTACCCCTTTGAGTATGAAGAGTTCAAGCCGGAAGGAATTGAAGTTGGGAAAGACTATGTGACTCTTCTCATGCAAGCAATGCACAAGCAAGCCTATGAAGATCGGAAAAATGCCTATTTGGCTCAATATCCTCCCCTCCTACATTTAGCTAGGCAAGGACTCCTTGATCCATCTTGTCCTTTGCCTAGTTGGGCGGATAGAGAAGTCTTATTTCCGGGTGCATCTAGGGTCGTTGTGGGTGACAATGAGGTTGTTGGAAATGATGAAGAAGTTGATGATAATATTGAGGAAGATGCAAGTGAAGATGGGGAAAGAAATGGTGAAGATGATGATGAGCAAGATGAGGAAGAAAGTGAAGAAGCAAATGACAAGGAAAGTGGCAATGTGACCACTTCTCATGAGGGAAGTGATGATGATGATAGCATGATGGAAGACTAGCAAGCCTTGGAGACTCCTACACTCCCATGGTTTGTCTATCTCTCTTTGCATTTTATTTAATTTTGATCATTGTTGGAATAGTCCTAGCAACATCAAAGGACTCACACCTCGGTACCATTGAGGTGTTCTTATTTTATTGTTCCCATTTGTAAAATCCAAAATGACAAACTAGTTTCATGCATAGCATAGTGTGTGCATGAAATATACCCATCCTTGGACATTAGCAATAGTGTCTCACTCGGTTTGGGGAAGTTAATGCATACGCAACGGGAGGTAATCTAAATTATCCTCTCCGTCATAACAAAAACCATGCATCATGTAGTGTAGCTTAGTATAGAATTGCATTTAGTATAGAAATCATGCATCATCTTTGCATAATTTCCATCATTTTGGCCATTGAGGACAATGCCCGTATTAGTGTGGGGATGGGAATTCTAACATTTAACTCTTATTCAAAAAACCCATAAAAATTGAAAAATTTCAAAAATCATAAAAATTGAAAAAATTGAAAACCCAAAAACAAGTTCATTTCCTTTGTATATATTGTCTTGTATATATTGTGTTTGTTTTATCCTTGTTCACATTGATTGACTACGCCACATCCGAGACATGAGGATATTGAAGACCGCATGGTATGATCTTTCCAATCTCCTTTTTCCTCTTTATGTTAATGACTATGTGGCTTTATTTTGATTGATGCGGTATAACAATGTGAATCTAGGACTTGCATTTAGTTTATATGTCATATTAGTTGGTAGAATCATATGCATTAGGATGTTTATATGCTAGTTGCATCATTGCATGTAGTTGCATGTTAGAAAAATTTTGCGAAACCGTCTACTTGGGAAGCTTGACAAGTGTATATAGGCCCTAGTAGATGCCTTTTGTTCTTAAGACTTTGCTTGTTAGAATGCTTGTAAAACACCCTAGGATGTGTCATGCTAGTATCCTTTGACCCATGGATTAAGGCCTAGTCAAGAGTACCTTGTGGTGTGATAACTCCTTGGCTACCGTTTATTCCAAGGTGACCCTTGAAACCATGCACCCATACATCCATCATCCATGTTCTACCATACATTTTGTCAACAAAAGGGAATGGGCACAAAAAGAAATCAATTCGAGTTCAATGAAATGAAAAGTGAAAGAAAGTTTGCAAAAATGCATCAAATGAAAAGAGGAGCAAAAATAGAACTCCTAAGCTTCAAATACAAGGCACCCTCGTTACTAATTGGGGTGACTTTGAAAATGTTCAAAAAGAAATGCAAAAAAGTTGTCAAGTATTCAAATGCCAAAAATCAAAAAGAAATGGCAAAGAAAGTGTTCTCAAATGTCAAATGCCACAAGAAATTGGGGGGAAAAACAAAAACAAAAGCAAACTCCCAAAATGAAACTCAAATATCTATTGATCCCTTTATCCATCATATCCATTTTTGTGCATGGTAGAGAGGGGACGACCCTTCTTCTTGTCTAGGCAAGAGGGGGAATTCCGCGATCCTCCAGTGTTTCTAACACCATAGGGAGTCTACTCTTGACAAAAACATTTAACGATTGAGGACAAAGGTACCCTAGCTTGACACAACTTGGATGTGATTTATTGGTATCCTTCTAGGCTTAGTAGTTTGAACAAATTGCATCTATGAAGGATTGTATACCCTTGAATTGCTTCCCTTGTAGATAATTTCCGCCACTTGATGAGGGAGTGGCTATTCTTTTTGTAGATGCATCCATTATGTGTTTTTGTGTGCTTAATGTTTGGATGTGTCGCCATTTTGGCAAGACCCACCTTGCCTTGCAAGAAGGCATCCTACCTCATGGTTGTCTTGTTGTGAGTTGAAGGGGCGGAGTGAGACCCGCTAATTGTCTCATATCGGCTATATTATTAGGATAGGTTAGTATTGGTCCTAGTCTTTGTCACCTCTTTACTCGGGACGAGCAAAGGTTCGGTTTGGGGATATTTGATGTGACCATAATTGGCGCATATTTAGCCCCCGAATAAGCCTTGTTTCCATGCTTTTTAGTGCTCATTTGGGTCATTTCTTATCTTTAGTTCTTTGTTTTGCATATTCTTTGAGATTTTGATCCCTTGGTAGGAAAGGAGTAAGAATCTTGCATTTTCATGGCAAAACAAGACTAAATTGATCGAATTCAATGACCAAGCATCAAGGAGAGACAAGATTAGAAGGTCTTTGTACATATCATAGTAGAAGAGCAATGTTGAGGAAAGATCCTTGAGTCCCCAAGGAAATCCCCAAGGAATTTATGAAGAAAAGGGAAGAAAAGAAGAAGTTACTATGCTGACTGACAATCCGAGCGGATTGTCAACAATCCGTCCGTCCTGCACAATCCGAGCGTCCCACGCCAGGATCCGCTCGGATTCCCCCTCAACAATCCGCTCGGATTCCCCATAATCCGCTCGGATTCCACCGCCCAAATCCGTCCGTCCCGACCTTATTCCTTATTCCCCCGGATTTCTTCACAAAGACGGATTGTCTTCTTCAAGCTACGAAAAGAGAAGCCCTTCTCTCGAAAAATACCGGGTCCTCCTTGCTCAACTTAAAAAGTGTAATTACTAGTTTAGCCCTTAGTTAACCCTAATGCATCCTCCCTAATTTTCACTATAAATACCCCATTAGGCTAATTAGAGGAGCATGTTCTTCTTATCAATAATTAGTGTAGTTAATATCAATCAAATCTCTCTTTAATATTGTAATCAAGTATTAATCAAGTTTTAATCCAAGTTTTAGTTCTTTAATCTCTCTTTTGTTCATCCTTTATTTTGGGTAATTGAAGATTATTTGGGTTATTATTGGGAGATTGACAACCTCTCAATCTAGCATTCAAGTACTTCTATTATTCTTGCTTTATTATTGGAATCATTAGTAGGTATAATCTCTTAATCCCTTTTTAATTATTGTTAATTACTTTCATTTATTCATCATGTTTCATATTGTTGGTATGATTGACAACCTTGCTAGCATGATCAACATGATAATGAGTGAGTAGTCTCTTAGCTAGGGTTAATGGGTGATTAGGGGAAACCAACATGGGGAATGATTCATGCTTAAATTAATATGCTTTCATGTTTTATTTGCTTGCTTGTTTTGATCTCAACTCATACACATGTTATATTTGATGAAATGCTAAGCCTATGAATCCTTGCATTTACTATCATCTTCTATCTTTTCAATGAGACTTGTAAGACATAACCCAACTCGAGTCTCATTAGACCATGCATGTTGTTGAGTAGGGAAGATTAAGTCGACTTGTAGGTGTTGTACAATCTAATCGATTCGGCTCCGGGACCCAAACTTTCCTAGGATTGTAAGATATAACCCAACTCAATCCATCACAACAATAATTGCTTGTTTATAATTTGAGAACATGTTTGTATGATCATATCCCATGATTCCCCTATGACCCCATGACACCCTAGTGCCTTTAATCAATTGTTTACACCCCTTTAATTCATCTTGCTTGTTTATTTTCATTGTTATTCTAGTTTAGTAACCTTCTACATCAACCCAATTTGTGACACCCCTTAGACACCACTAGTTACAATAGAAATCTCATTTCAACTCCCGTCCCTTGGGATCCGACCTTTACTTGCCTCTTTACTAATTGTAGAGTTGCTTGTTAAGCTATAAATTGTGTTTTGATTCGACCGTGACCAACGACCACATCTTAATTTGTGAACATTTAGCGGGATCGCATCATCAGCTCCTTTTGAGTGAAGATGTACTTGAGACTCTTGTGATCGGAAAACACCTTAAAGGTCGCCCCATAAAGATAATGCCTCCAAATCTTGGGAGCAAATACAACTGCACCCAAATCCAAATCATGTGTCGGATAGTTCTCCTCATAAGGCTTCAATTGCCTAGAAGCATAGGCAATTACAAAACTAGGTATGCATCAACACACATCCCAAACTATTCTTTGAAGTATCTGTATATACCTCAAAGTTCTCACACCCTTCAGGTAATGCTAAGACTGCAGCTGTGGTCAAACTCTCCTTTAATGTTTGGAACGCCGTCTCACAACTTTTATCCCAACGAAACCTGTTCTCTTTCCTCATCAACGCTGTCATAGGTTTGGCTATCTTAGAAAAGTCTTTCACAAACCGACGGTAGTACCCTGCCAAACCCAAGAAACTCCTGATCTCTGCCACATTCTTCGGTGCTTCCCACCGAGTGACTGCCTCAACCTTTGCTGGATCCACAACTACACCCTTCTTGGAAATCACATGCCGCAGAAATGCAACCTCCTCGAGCCAGAAATCACACTTAGACAACTTTGCATATAGCTGATTATCACGCAAAGTCTGCAACGCCAACCTCAAGTGCTCCTCATGCTCCTCTTTAGTCTTACAATAGACTAAGATGTCATCGATGAAGACCACCACAAACCGATCCAAAAACTGACTGAAGACCCGGTTCATTAAATCCATAAACAGTGCAGGTGCATTAGATAACCCAAACGGCATCACAACATACTCATAGTGACCATACCTCGATCTAAAAGTTGTCTTTGGTATGTCCTCATCCCGAATCTTCACCTGATGGTACCCTGACCTCAAATCAATCTTGAAAAAGACTGCTGCCCCGTTCAACTGGTCAAACAGATCATCTATCCTTAGCAAATGATACTTATTCTTCACCGTAACCCTGTTCAGCTCTGTATAGTCGATGTACAACCTCAAACTTCCATCTTTCTTTTTTCACAAACAGATCTGGTGCTCCCCACGGTGATACACTAGGTCTAATGTATCTCTTATCAATCAAATCATCCAATTGTTTCTTCAGCTCCTCCAACTCCTTAGGACCCATGCGGTACGGGGCCTTAGAGATTGGTCCCGTCCCTGGTTTCAGCTCCACACTGAAATCTATCTCCCTCTTTTGTGGTAAACCTGGTATCTCCTCCGGAAAAACATCTGGAAGCTCTCCCACCACTGGTATCTGATTAACTATCGAACTCACCATACTATGGTCTCTCACATGGCATAGGATCAAAGGACACCCCTTCCTTAGATAAGACTTCAATGTCACCGTTGCAATCACTTTGACTTTGGGTTTGACAACAAACCAACGATAAGACACACTAACTCCCTTAGGACCCCTCAAAGAGACTCTCTTTTGGTGACAGTTTATTCTAGCTTTATACTTACCCAACCAATTCATGCCAACTATCATCTAAAAACCATCCAGAGGAAACTCTAACAAGTCCAGTGATAGGTCAACCTGCCCAACTATCATAGACACACCCTTATACAACCTCCCACAAGATACAGACTCACCCGACGTTATAAAAACTTCCTCTTTTACAGACTCAAACTCTCTCAAACCCAAAAGCTTAGCATGACCCGATGATACAAAATATTATGACGCCCCCGAATCAAACAAACAAAGGTAAAGACACTATTAACAAGAAAAGTACCCGTGATAACGTGAGCATCATCCTCAGCTGCCTCCTTGTCCATCATGAAAAGCTTGCCACTGGTCTTCTGTCCACCTCCCTGGACAGTACTAGCAGAAGTAGACGGCTTAGCAGCCGACCCTTGATTGTTGTTCGTTGCTGGTCTCTGATATGAATTACCGCCATTGTGGTTAGCCCCACCGTTGTTGTTGTTCTGACCACCCTGATTGTTCCATGACCCAGCCGGCCTGTTACAAGCATAACTCTGAGACGGACCCTGAGAAAAACTCCCCTGTGATGGCCTCTGGAAACCCCTACCCACAGCACTAGTGCACTCATGTCTCTTGTGGCCCATACCGCTACAGTTAATGCAAGATATCCCCCAGCTGCTACTACCACCACCTCGACCACGCCCATAGGAAGCTCCACCACTGAACCCCGACCCCGATTAGTAAGCCCTCGCTTGGTTATGGTTGCCCCTCTTGTAACCGGACTAACCACCACCCTTGCTCTCAGCCTTCCTCTTCTCGAGACCTCTCTCCCTATTCTCTTTGGCCATCTCAACCAACCTCTCAACTCTCCCGGCTCGCTCATACACATCCTTAACATCAGAAAGGACTCCTACAGGCAGCTTCACCATGAGCTTATATGTCAGACACTTCTCAAACCTCAAAGCTAGGTTCTCCTGGTTCAACCCCATATCCTCAACATATCAAGATTTCTCATTTAACTGGTGGTAATACTCAGCCACAGTCATCTCCGGAGTTATTTTGAAATCCTCAAACTCTTCTCTCAGCTTGCTACGGACATGCTTAGGCACAAACTCTCGACGCATCGCTTTCTTGAACTCATCCCAAGGTATAGCTGACTTCCCCTGTCTCACATACAGATCTAAAGCACTCTCCCTCACCTTATCCCACCATTCTCCGGCCGCATCTCTCAAGTAGAACGTAGCTTGTTCCACTCTAAAGTCCTCGGGGCAATGAACCATATTAAGAATATTCTCCATCTCTCTATGCCAATTGTCGAGCAAAATTGGCGCTCCGGTGCCCATGTATTCTTTTGGGTTCAAACAGGCTATGGTGACACTCATCTTAGCAAAATCAACCCCAACCTCTTTATCCTTCCCAAACTTCTTTAAGGCCTCAGTCAGCGCCACTTGATGCTCAAGCATCTTGGCAATCTCATCAATACTCATCATCTCGGCCCTAGCATACAACGCAGATCTCTTTGGCGGCATCTTTGAACTATATAAGAGAAGAGGTAAACATAGACACACATCCCACAACTTGAACACGTATATAACCTGTGCAGAACTTACTCGACCGAGCTCTCAACCTACTCGATCGAGTTGAGGCCACTCAATCGAGTTGCCCCCTTACTCGATCGAGTGCCTCGACTCTAGAACCTGACCAGAAAGCATCAAAAACCTCACTCGATCGAGCCCCTATCTTACTCAATCGAGTTGACCTCGCTCGATCGAGACCCCCTACTTACTCGATCGAGTGCCCAAAAACAGCACATTGTCCAGAAACGATATACACCCCACTCGATCGAGTCACACCCACTCGATCGAGTCCCTCACCTACTCGATCGAGTTCCCCCCACTCGATCGAGTCATGCTGACTCGTACTCTACCCGCATGCTCAACTCAACTACTTTCCAAGCAACTATATATATATGTATATATATATATATATATATATATATATATATATATATATATATATATATATATATATATATATATAAAAATCGATATGCATAGTATATACACAACAAACAACATCCTATTTCACATGTTTCTAATAAGCCACATTAGAAATCAATCATCATACAATTCCATTATTCATATCAACACATACACTCATGTTACTTACTCACCTTTCACCACAACTTCTCCATTATCCACATGAATTCATCCACCAATTCATACAACACATTTCTATATAGATATGCAACATACTTAGATAAACACATAAGGATCCCAAGACACACACCATAGTGACCGGTTCAAAGTTGTAGGGCGAGATTGCGACATTAGGACGTCTCCCAAGCCTTTGCATTAGCTCCTAACAACTCCTACCCGGGTTCATTTTATTTTGACTCCCTAGATTCATTCGGTTCATTAGTTACAGGTTCCAAAATCGTCGCTCTGATACCACTTTATAATATCCCCATACTCCAAGTGCCTTACCAGGAGCACTTAAGGCATGGGAATGCTACCATCTCGGTTACCCGAGGCAATGTATAACAAATAGACAATAACGAAACGTACTTTAATAAGTAAATTTAAAGTGATACATGTCCAAAACCAAGGCTGTTAAAGAAAAATACAACTGTTCCCAAAATGCTAATCCAAATAACGTAAACAATTGTTTAAGACACAGCAGAAGATTTCTAGATATCTCATGGCAACTCAACCCAGCTATCCCATGCGCATCATCTCATACCTGCTCAATAACTGCTCACCATCCCCGAATGGATCACCACAGTTTTCAAAACATTTAAACGGAGTCAGTTACTGTTTACATAAAACAATACAACAAAAACAATACAACAATCATCCAATATCCATCATAACTCCACACACCTGACTACACACTAAAGTGTGTAGTCCTGCCAGAATACCCATCTCAACAAGTATTCCACACCGCCAGTGGGGGACCACAACCGTTGCCACCTAAGCCCCGCTCATCTCATCCGAGCGATAACCCATGTTCCTAAATGTGCACATCCCCTCTGTGGCGGGTTCCACAGAGGGCGAATCAAGGGCGTAAAGCCACTCCCGCAAGTGACTCCACTCAGCCGAGGACGTACCTCGCAAACCACAGACAAGCAATCACAACCAACCACATTATACAACAATAATCACCAACTACCGAATCCAATATGATATAAATCAACAACAATGATCAACCATCAACAATACTATGTAAACAATATCCGAGTAGGGAAACCCTACGTGGAATAAGCAACCACAAGACCGTCACAAGCAGCTAATCAGTAATGCTCCTCTACGAAACCTCCTCCTATAATCACATATTCATATAATTATCACCTAATCAACATAATACACCCAAAACCCCCCAATTCTACCCAATTAAGGTTTTAAACAAACTCAACGAAACATTATAAAAATTATACAAGAATCTTACCCTTGACGCGACGAACTCAACGGTGTATAGAACACGACAATCCGACCGTCTTAGCCCTTGGGATTTGCTAATAAAGCGAAGAATGAAACAACGTACTCTTTTCTCCCTTTGAAAGGTTTTTAGAAAAGTGATAAGTGATTAAGAAAGATGACGGAACCCTTAAATACTAATGACGCGTTATTAACAAAACCTGGCTAAAATAACCCGTAAGACCAACTTACTCAATCGAGTAAGTGACTTACTCGATCGAGTGACCCTTACTCGATCGAGTGTCACACGTACTTGATTGAGTACCCATCCGGCAAACTACTGTTTCGTATAAAAACACACTTACTCGATAGAGTAAGCCCTACTCGATAGAGTACCCATAGACATGGAAAACCGTAGTATTACACTTACTTCATAACATTTCTACATTTCAAAACAATTGTAGGGTTCTTTGACAATTAAATCGAGTCCACAACACAAAACCTTTTGAAATGAGTATAATACCACATGATTATGGAATTAGTGAACTCGGTCGAGTAGGTTGTACTCGACCGAGTGGGTCGTCGAGTGCTTTTAGACAGGCTACTATTTTGGGTGCACTCGGGCTAGTTGGGAGGAACTCGGTCGAGTAGGGCGTACTCGGCCGAGTACTTCAGGTACTCGACCGAGTACCCGATCTGGCGGGTTATTTTCCGCGGTTTTGATTAGAATGATTAGGGGGTATATATTTATCATTTCCGTTGTCGTTAACATTTCATAATCACTTTTATAACCTAATTCACTCCTTAATCACCCTAATCAACTACCAAACCAGGATCTAGCATTTCGGTTTCCGGATATCGTAGTTCGTGTGCCTACCAGTTTGTAAGTTCTAGATTTCTACTCTTTTTACGTTAAGTCAATTTCCTATAAACCCTAATTGGGTTGGTTCTTGAGAATGATTAGTAATGATGAATTATAGTTATTAATTGTGTGATTAATATTTTTAGGTGGAGATTTCGTAGAAGAATAATTCTAGCCTTGTTGTGTGATTGATTGCGGAATTACGAATAAGGTAGGGTTTCCCTACTCAGTCCTTTGTACGATTGTTGTTCATTGATGTGGTTGTAATACCACGGTTTTCCAAGTCTAGTTACTCGACTGGATAGTGAAGTAGCTTATCGGCTAGCTTTACCACCATCACTTGATCGGGTTCATAATGTATTTCATGTATCACAACTCCGGAAGTATGTGATTGATCCGTCACCTGTGCTTGAGGTGGAGAATATCGAGTTAGATGAGTCTCTAACTTATGCGGAGGTTCCTAAGGAGATCTTAGACCGTAAGGTGTGCAAGACAAGGAATGGTGAGACCGTCTTACTTAAGGTGCTATGGTCTAATCACAATGTAAAAGAGGCCACTTGGGAACCGGAAGAGTCTATGAGAGAGCCCTTTCCTCACCTTTTTGACTAGGTATGTGTGGTTACGGGGACGTAACCGTTGTCTTTTAATGGAGGGGTAGGAGATGGTCTCATGTTTGTTTTGAGTTAGTTTGAGGTCGAGATGGTTGTGTTGTTTATATCTTTGAGCTATAGTTGGGTTGTTTTGTTGGTCATAGCTAGTGTTGTTAGTACTATTGAGTAGTTTTCATAAAAAAAACTTGGGAAAAATTCAACATGAAAATTTCATATTTGACATCACAAATGACGAATAAGGCGATTAACATTATGAATCAAACAAAATACATAATTAATTGACAGAATTTAAAAGAATTAGTGTGGATTTAAATAAAATCCAAATCGAAAAAGAAATTAGAGAAAAGAAGACATCACTTATACGATAAAATTATCCAAGTTTAGGAATAAATGAAGTAGAATACTCGAATCCGAACAATAAACATCAACAAGGGAATTTAGAAATAGTTTTAAATGACGAAAGAATAAAGAGGTAAAATAAAATAAGGTAATAACACAATTTTTGCGAAATTTACAGCCCAGATATTGGCACTCGGTCGAGTGCTAAGTCCACTCGGTCGAGTGACTCTCTTCCAAAAATTTTCAAGTTTATGGAAATAGGTCCATTCGGTCGAGTGGTAGGGTTCACTTGGTCGAGTGACTGGTACTCGGTCGAGTACTAGCCCGCACTCGGTTGGGTGCCCCTCTATGGTTTGCAATTTCAACTAAGAATTACTATTCTTATACTAAGGATTACTTTACTAATAACTATTACTAATCACACCTTAGTATGACATCAATGAAATTCAAACATATATACGGTATTGAAATGCTAAAGGACGGGGCTACTGCCCCTCACACACTAACACGTAACAGTCATTCTCAAAACATGTTATACTCATTTACTCTTTTTCAACCATTTTTTTACATATTAACATGTACCAAATGAACAACTACATCATGTAAGAATCTTGTCAACTTGTATAGAATACATGTAATCACACCACATTTCACATAGCCTTCACATCGACAAATAACAACTACTCCTAAAACATGTTATGCTCATAAATTATTTCATTCTACTTCCACGCATCACTATATACCAAATTAACAAACATATCATGCAAAAAATTTAGCAAAATTATAACACACATGTAATCGGGCAACATTGCACTTCACGTTTCCCGACTCATAACCACCCACGTAGTGACCAACCGAAACAATAGGATCTAGTTTGAAATGAGGGATCCTTCTCACCCAAAACCGACCTCCTATTGTACTCATGTCGGGTTCATTTTATTAGACACTCCTAGATTCATTTTGGTTCACTGGTTTAGGTTCGAAAATCGTCGCTCTGATATTACTTTGTAACATCCCTTTCTTACCCGACCAAGGTAATTAGGAAATGTTACCGTCTCGGTTTTCCGAGGCAGCGAAATCGAAATTACAATTAAGAAACTTTATTAAAGAAATTACAAGTTTAGTTATTACAAACATATACTAATGAATAAATGAAATACAACTCATCTATTACTATGTCATCCATGCAATACTACTCGACTCCGAGTCCAAGGCGCGGCCCATATCCCGATCACGTCAACAAGCAAAACCTGTACTTAACCTGCTCCCCATATGTTCGGAAATATCATATGGATCGACACAAGCCACCCCGGAAATAGGTGATAATTACACAGACACACAAACGTCAGTTTCAATAAATAAAGTGTGACACAACTCAAAGTGTGTGAGTATGCAACATAACTATAATATGAATGAAATGCTATCAAACAACCACCACTCCGGTACCAAGACACACCCAGACGTACCCACAATCACCATGGTACCGGGACACGCCCAGACATACCGACAGCCATAAACAGGTACCGGGACACGCCCAGACGTACCAGGTCCGGAAGTCAACCGGATCCCCTGCCAGACGTCATGTCTCAATCACACGAGTCCCTTCGTAACTCAAGCCATTAATGTAACACCCCCATTTATTCAGAAGCCTTTAGCAAAACATCCCAATTAAATAAGTGCGTTACCATCTTGGTTTCCCGAGGTAGTGAATAACAAAGTACAACAAACCAAAGTACTTTAGATAAAATTTAGCGATTACATGCTTATTACAACTTAACCAAACTAAAAACTCAATATAAAATTAAATAAAACTCGCAGTGGAAATAAATAAAGTGATTAATAAACTAAATGGTCTAAACTTCTAGGTAGACTGGCCGTGTCCTCACGCATCCCCATAAGTTCCTAAGTCAACTAACTCAAGTACCTGTCAAGTCTGTTCCCCAGCTACGGTTCATCACAGGTGTTCACGAATACACTGTCAACCACGAGGTTGGGAAGGATAATCACACAACATTAAACATACAAACTTAATAGATGCAATCACGTGAAATAAATACCACTACCAATTCTCCATCATATCCACACTAGTGTCCCGGTCCCAGACCGAAGCTCCACCACCCCGTCGTCCCGCCAACTCCTGGCCCGGGGATAAACACAAATGTCGTCCCAGTCCGAGACTGAGGATATCTCATAACTCAATGTCGTCCCAGTTCGACACTGAGGATAATCTCATAACAATATTATGTCCCACAATATAAACACAAATGTCGTCCCATTCCGAGACTGGGATAACCAATAAAATAATATACCAATACAAATAATCCCGTCTAATAATAAACAACCACAATAATCCAACAATAATAATTTACGCAACCATTCAATTCCACAAAAGACGAGTTGAGTAGTTATCCTACATGGCAAGCAAATACTCCAATTACGCACTCCAATAATGCAATCCAATCAACAAATAAAGTTCCTCAATAAAACCGTCACCTAATACAAATAATAATTCACAATTACTAACTAAACTAATTGATACGTGCATTTTATATAGTCTTTTTAAGCCTCTTTGTGCACGTATTTTTATGCTATCCTCGTAGTTTTATGCTACGAAATGCCCCGAATATTCTAGTTTGGTTTGTTTTGATTTATTTGCAGGAATGGACCTGAAAGTAGTGGAATCAAGCCTTTTATCGTCTGTTTTGCATGCATTTGGAGGATGAGTGGATTTGGAGCGAAAATACTGCTGATACGGGATGCGTGAAGTCATTTCGGAAGCTAAATCACCAAGTCAAGGCTGAAACTAACGATATAGTAAGCTGGCTGAGTCAACGTTACTCGATCGAAGGCTTTACTAGTCGATCGAGCACTTTTGGAGGTTGAGAAGACTCGATCGAGTACTTTATGTGTTCGATCGAGATGGGCTTTTTAATGGTTCCTCGATCGTGTAGTTTATTTACTCGTTCGAGTGGTTTTTGCTAGATTCTGTTCGATCGAGCAGATTCAAATGGCTCGATCGAGTGGTTTTCAATTGGGCTCGGGCTTTTTCAGTCTTATTTCATTTTTAGGTCAAATAATTTGTCTTTCCTATAAATAGGAAAGACGACAGACACTTACACATCACCACATACATTACTTTTCTTCTTTTCACTGTTGAACATTATTCTTCTCTCTATTTTTCCGGATCTTAAGTTGTAATTCTCCCTTTACTCTCTTTAATTCTCTTTAATTTGCAATGTTTGTTTCTTCTTCATCTCTTGTTCTTGCTTTGTTCATTATTATGCATAGCTAAATCTCCTTCTAGGATTTAGGGGAGTCAATGGATTGTTGTTAATTGCTAATTAGGTTACAGATCTCTCGTTGTTGTTATGTCTATGTTGTTAATCACTGCTATTAAGTGTAATCAGCAATTTGAATCGATGCACTTAGCCTATTTGACCTTGGTAAGCCTTGACCTAGACCGGAAGGTTGGAAGGGGTGAGACCCGCAGTGAACAATAGGATGCTTTAGTGAGGGCGGAAGCTAAGCTAATAGTATTTTAGGGCGAATTGAGACCGGAAGGAGATATTCGTTGCCCCTTAGACCGACACATCGACTGATCTGTGACCTTAGCTGCAATTAACTGACATTCATTGATGACCCGACGATCCTAGTTTTTTCTCTCTCTTATTAATTCCTCTTATCCTTTTCTCTTGCCTTTAATCTTGATTAGCTTAGAAAACAAATTACAAAACCCCACCTTGTGAGCTCAGACAGACTAGAATTGACAAGTAGATAGTGACCGCCTCCCTGTGGAGATCGACCCTACTTACCACTGACTTCTGTTAGTAGTACTTAGGTATTTATTTTTGGTACTGTAACGACGGTATCAAATTTTGGCGCCGTTGCCGGGGAAGCAACTACTTTATTTACTTGTTTAATTTTGTCTGTTTTTAGCCTCAAGGGATTTTTCCCTTGAGGCCGTTCTCATCTTTTTCTTTAGTGCTGTTTTGATAGGTCCTATAGGTCCTACCTAGACAGTTCTATGTAAAAGATTGTCAAAGGGAAGGCTTGAGTACCTTTGATCTTACACCCATGTTCCATTCTATGGCGCAACAGGTGGTTTATTGTGAGAGATGTGGTGCTGTGGGGCACAATGCTGTTATCTGTCTAGCGGGAAACGACCGTGTCAAAATTTGGCGCGACGAAGTCTATGCGTTTAGGCAGTGTAGACAAGCTAGTCATTCCCTTACATATGTGCCGCCACATCCGCTTCAGAAACGAGGCTATCAGAAGCCTCCGTTTATCTCGCCCCCGCAACAACAAACCCTTCCTCCCGTTGAAGAGAATGAAGAGACTGCCGAGTTGAAGTCTATGGTGAAAGCACTTATACTTTAAATGCAAGAAACCGAGAAATCAAGGGAAGCTCACCTCAAGCTACTTAAATCTCATGTAGCTCAATTAGCTGCCGAGTTGGATTCTAGAGACTCAGAGACGGTTTATGCTGTTATTCCCGTCACTAGTCTTTCCCATGAAAGACCTGAGTTGTCTATTGATGATGAAGACATGTACGACTCGGAAGTTGAAGGTGTTAATGAAGATGAGGCTTTTCTTAAACACTTCACCACAGTGCAGCATAACACACTCGATCGAATAGCTCACTTTAGTCGATCAAGTGAATTATATGAGGAGGAAGTCGATCGAGCAGAACTGCCTACTTGATCGAATGGCTTGTATGAGGAAGACCTCGATCGAACACCCCACACTGTTCGATCGAGTAGTGCTGAATTAGAGGACCTCGATCGAATGCCCTGCCTTGTTCGATCGAGTAAACTGAGTGAAGAAACCTCTCGATCGAGTAAACTGAGTGAAGAAACCTCTCGATCGAGTTCCATAATTGCTCGATCGAGTAGTTTAGCCATGGAGAGCAGTGAAACGTCATCTTGGTTCGTTTTGGATGGCAATTTTGACGAGGACAATGGCTACGGTGAATCTCCCCTTTTCAAAGCCGAGTTGGATGCTCTAGAGGCTGCGATTTACGGGACGGAACCCACCAAGGAGGGTAACGAGGAGGCAGCTGAGTCAGTAGACGTTCCTAGCACGGAAGAGGTAATGTATTCTTTTATCAATGATTCCAAAGTTATGAGCGACCGACCCGAGGTAATTAACGATAATTATATTATTATTTGTATAAACAGTACACTACCTCATTTGACCTATGCTTCATGTTTCAATGCTCTACCCCCTCCCAGTTGGTTAAATAATTTGATAATGTTTCACCGTATTTGTCATCGAAAATTTGTCAGGCTGAGACGGTACTTTAGATTTCTTTTACATGCTCCTTCTTTATTTTTGTGCTACTTATGCTCTTGTGTAGCACATGCGCAGATTTATGATCTGCTGCTAAGAGCTTTGAGCTTCTTTGATTCAGACTAACTGGAGTAGCTGAAGAAAGAAAAGAAGGTCGAGCTGGGACCTGTCTGAAACTAGCGCTATCCGGGAGGCAACCCAGAGTTTTAATTTTTAGTTGTTTTTCAAACATTTCAGTTTTGTTGCGTGTAATAATTGGTTGTCATACCATAGACTGGAACAGTTAAGCTTGTTTCATTAGTTTCGCGGGCTGTTTATTGCGTCTTTGTAGGAATCTATTGTGGATGGCTCGATCGAGTACTTTATATACTCGATCGAACCCTTTTGCTGCGGATTTCACTCGATCGAGCTTATCTTCTTCTCGATCGAGTGCCTGCCAAAGAGGGTTTTTCGATCGAGAGCCCTACTTCCTCGATCGAACTGCCTAGATGCCCAGTTCCCTCGATCGACCATTGTTCCATTTCGATCGAGTTCTTATGACTTGGATTCGCTTCCTACGACGCTGTTTTGCAGCCATTAACGACCTCCCATGTTGCTGGCTGGTTTGGGGAGGTCCCTACTTCGCGTAATCTTGTGAGTTTTCCGCATGTCCACTCTCTCCTTTTTAGTTTGCATTCCCTTTCCTTATTTTTGGGTACAACGAGGGCATTGTACGGTTTGGTTTGGGGAGGTTATGCATCCATATCTGTATCTGCATGTTGTTTTTATTGCATTTCTGTTATCACGTTTAATTTCTGTATGCATTGTTGTTTATTTTTAATAAAAATTCAAAAATCTCATAAAAATAGAAAAATTTCAAAAAAAAAAAAAAAATCAAAAAATCACGTTTATTTTAGCATGTAGGTTGAGTCGGAACGGTAGATTTCAATGATGAAATTGCACTACAATTGTCTTTTTGCTTAAGCCTTGCATAAACTATTATCTTTTAGCTTTGTCTTATTGCATATCTACGAGTTAATGTTAAAATTTAGCTGAACAAATAGACTTGACCTGAAACTTTGGCAACCTACTTATAATTTCTAAGATTTAGAGCCTTATAAACTGGGGTCATTCATGACCGGTTTCATCTAGGATTGTGAGTAGTATACTCCTTGCATAACATGTATCATCAATTTGCACATATATGAAATTCAATTGCTTTTTGCCTACATACATTCGGGTTAGTGGTTGGTGTCACATGCAGGGAGGTGCTTACATTCCCTTTTCTTTCATTTTTTCCCATTTAACTCCACATTAGCCAAATTTGCCTGTTGACCCTTAACTACATCCAGATCTAGCCTGCCTTGTCAAGCTAGTTTAGTGTATATTTTTGCGGTATATATTTTATCGATCAAAGTTTGGTTCGTATTATATCGTTCTGGAGTTGGTAGAAAAGAGAAAAAGGTGGATGATGAAAAAAGAATTGAAAAATGAAAAAAAATGAAAAAGAGAAAAAAAAAGAAACCGAAAAAAAAAGAAGAAAAAGAAAAAATGATTGATTGTTGACGGTTTCACTCCTATGCTTTACTTATATCTATTGAGGAGTATGTTCAGTTCGGTTTGGTGAGTTTTGATGCCAAATGAAGGGCATATGTGCTTAATTCTATAATTGAGTGAGAATCGGATGTTGTTATATGGTTCTATTTAGGTACTAGCTTGGCCGCCTATACCTCCATATTCCCATAAATGTTTTGCCTTTTCTTACCCATTGCCTCAGTTTACCATATTTATGTAAGCCCTCGGCTATGACATGACCTTGTTTGGTTGGAATGTGTGTACGGTAGTTAGAATTGTCTATCATGTTAGCTGCATGCATGTTTATGCCGGTCGTAGTTTAAGTGGGCGACTATAGTTCTTTCTCTCTTACACTCATATTCTTACCCTTTGCTTCATGAGAAAAGAGTGACCCGTGAGAGTCCATCATTAAAGGTCTTGCAAGGTCGACAGTTCAGCTTTATTATAAACATCTTACAACTCGTTTGCATTTGACTGTTTTGCTATGAGTGTTAGTTCGCTTGCATTAAATTGGTTTGAGTGGGCATTTGTAGCTAGCTCTGAGATTTCATATCCGTTCCTTAGTTTGCATTTAGTTTACTCGAGGACGAGTAAAGGTTTGGTTTGGGGAGATTTGATACGTGCATTTTATATAGTCTTTTTAAGCCTCTTTATGCACGTATTTCTATGCTATCCTCGTAGTTTTATGCTACGAAATACCCCGAATATTCTACTTTGGTTTGTTTTGCTTTATTTGCAGGACTGGACCTGAAAGTGGTGGAATCAAGCCTTTTATCGTCTGTTTTGCATGCATTTGGAGGGTGAGTGGATTTGGAGCGAAAATACTGCTGATACGGGATGCGTGAAGTCATTTCGGAAGCTAAATCACCAAGTCAAGGCTGAAACTAACGACATAGTAAGCTGGTTGAGTCAAAGTTACTCGATCAAAGGCTTTACTAGTCGATCGAGCACTTTTGGAGGTTGAGAAGACTCGATCGAGTAGTTTATGTGTTAGATCGAGATGGGCTTTTTAATGGTTCCTCGATCGAGTGGTTTATTTACTCGATCGAGTGGTTTTTGCTAGATTCTGTTCGATCGAGCAGATTCAAATGGCTCGATCGAGTGGTTTTCTATTGGGCTCGGGCTTTTTCAGTCTTATTTCATTTTTAGGTCAAATAATTTGTCTTTCCTATGAATAGGAAAGACGACAGACACTTACACATCACCACATACATTACTTTTCTTCTTTTCATTGTTGAACATTGTTTTTCTCTCTATTTTTCCGGATCTTAGGTTGTAATTCTCCCTTTACTCTCTTTAATTCTCTTTAATTTGCAATGTTTGTTTCTTCTTCATCTCTTGTTCTTGCTTTGTTCATTATTATGCATAGATAAATCTCCTTCTAGGATTTAGGGGAGTCAATGGATTGTTGTTAATTGCTAATTAGGTTACAGATCTCTCGTTGTTGTTATGTCTATGTTGTTAATCACTGCTATTAACTGTAATCAGCTATTTGAATCGATGCACTTAGAGTATTTGACCTTGGTAAGCCTTGACCTAGACCGGAAGGTTGGAAGGGGTGAGACCCGCAGTGAACAATAGGATGCTTTAGTGAGGGCGGAAGCTAAGCTAATAGTATTTTAGGGCGAATTGAGACCGGAAGGAGATATTCGTTGCCCCTTAGACCGACACATCGACTGATCTGTGACCTTAGCTGCAATTAACTGACATTCGTTGATGACCCGACGATCCTAGTTTTCTCTCTCTCTTATTAATTCCTCTTATCCTTTTCTCTTGCCGTTAATCTTGATTTGCTTAGAAAACAAATTACAAAACTCCACCTTGTGACATCAGACAGACTAGAATTGACAAGTAGATAGTGACCGCCTCCCTGTGGAGATCGACCCTACTTACCACTGACTTCTGTTAGTAGTACTTAGGTATTTATTTTTGGTACTGTAACGACGGTATCACTAAATATAAAATAATTAAACTAATTATAAACTAGTTATATTAATTATATTATTACGTAATTTAATAATTATAAACCCATCTTTAACTAAAACCAAACCCGACCATCAATAAAACCCGTGTCAAAAACCCCATAGCTACACCCAACAAACACGGTTTAACCCGTGTTAGACACACCCCCAAAAGCCGCATTACACCACACCAACCCGACATCAAACACCTCCACCCTTGGCCCCACCGTGAGCCAGCACCATCAGCTACCCAGCCACACACCTTACACCAGCTACAACCACCTTATTCAAGCACTATCAGACGCCCTAGCAATCCCTTCCACGACCACACTCACAACAACAAAAATACACTACACACAACCTGTATACAACAACCACCACCCATGCATCTAGCAGCCACCACCGTCCTCCACCGAACCCAATACCACCAAAACCCCTGTCTTATACTCTACCACCTTAGCCAACGATAGAAACAAACAACCCATAACACACAACCACAAACCCACGACACCCCATGAAGACCCGTGAAAATCAATCCCTTACCAACCACTATACGCCATCAACGGTCACCACCATGGTCTCCCTTGACCCACAGTGGGACCAGCAGCAGCGCATCCACTAGATATTGAGTCAACAGCCCCTACAATGCCTATACTTACACGGTTTAAGACAACAATGAACAATCAACAAAAATCCTGTAACCACTACCCAAACCACCACCTCCGACCACCCTAACGCCACCACTAGGACCAACTAACCACCACGAATCCAACCCTAACCAACTCCAGGTCAGACACAATCGAATACGGGTTCATAACTATGTAAAACGTGTAAAACAACATAACCAACCACCCGCTAAAACGCCTTTCGAACGCCCCTCTCCCGCCGGTCTAAGGTGGTCAACGGTGGTCCACGGAGGTCCCCTCATGGCAGTCATTCCAGTCATGGCAGCGGCACGTCAATCGGTGGTCTAATAAACAAGTTATAAAAAACCAAAGTGTATACATGAGACGGTCTTGAAATATTACCTTGAGACGATAGATTTCTATGAAATTCTTCTACTTTTCTTCTCTAGATCTTTCTCCTTTTGCCTCTAGTGAATTATTTGTGTTTCGTGATGAATAAGGTTTATTTATATAGGTAGGTCATAGGGTATAAGGAAGTAATTAGGAAATATGTAATTATCATATTATTATTATTATTATTATTATTATTATTATTATTATTATTATTATTATTATTATTATTATTATTATTATTATTATTATTATTATTATTATTATTATTATTATTATTATTATTATTATTATTATTATTATTATTATTATTATTATTATTATTATTATTATTATTATTATTATTATTATTATTATTATTATTATTATTATTATTATTATTATTATTATTATTATTATTATTATTATTATTATTATTATTATTATTATTATTATTATTATTATTATTATTATTATTATTATTATTATTATTATTATTATTATTATTATTATTATTATTATTATTATTACTATTACTATTACTACTACTATTACTACTACTACTATTACTACTATTACTACTATTACTACTATTACTATTATTACTATTACTATTATTACTACTATTATTATTACTATTACTATTATTATTACGTAATTTATTTTCGCAGTACGATTTTTACTCATTATAGTACTTTTTGTACATAAGTTTCCATTTCTCTACCCATATTAAAACACATCAACAAATTGTATTCTCTCTGCCTTCTCTCTTGTTGCAACCTTAATCTTATTCAACCTTCTTAAAAATCTTCAATTATGAATGATTATTTGAATAAAGAGTAGCTATTTAATTTGTTATTCTCATATTAATAATGTAATTGAGTCTTTCTTATAATTTTATTCTTTTTAATTAGGGTTTATGTCTAAATTAATAAAGATGCTAATTAGTGGGGTCGACTGTGCTCAACGTCTATGGTGTGGTCGACAGGGGTCAACGACGGGGGTGTGGTTGGACGGTGGTCCGCTGGCGTTGTTTTAATGGGCGTTCGAGTTGTGGTACGGTGGTGGGAGGAAAAAGTCGTAGTGGGGGTAGTTCGGCCGGCCGGCGTCCGACCATTAGTCGGCACAGGTGGCGTGGGTTGTGTCATTGGCGGTGTTGGTCAATACCGTAGTAGTATCGAAAGTACGAGTACGAGTACGAGTACGAGCTACGAGCTACGAGCTACGGGTTTTGGTGTTTTTCTATGTACTGTGTGCAGTAAAGTAAGGGTGTTGTAGGTAGACTAATTGCTTTTTTTTTTCAATGTACTACATTGTACCGCAAGCTAGAGTCGAAATACATCGAAATATGGTATAGTCAATTAGTCATGAAATGTCTTCGAAACAGTCAATTTTTTTCCTATATCGTACATAGAAACGATTAGAAAATTACATGTGTTTAATTTATGAACGAAGTACATTTGCGCAGTATATGTGTAATTTATGAACAAAGTGCGTAAATTAAAGGGGGATGGATGTTTGAAATTAGAGAGATTATTTTAGAGAGAGAATAGAGAGGGAAAATGAGAGAAGAAATGAGAGGGGTATAATGGTCAACAACGTACTACGATGAGTAAAAATCGTACTGCGAAAATCAGCACCCTATTATTATTATTATTATTATTATTACTATTACTACTATTACTATTACTATTACTATTACTATTACTATTACTATTACTACTATTATTACTATTACTATTATTACTATTACTATTACTATTACTATTACTATTACTATTATTATTATTATTATTATTATTATTATTATTATTATTATTATTATTATTATTATTATTATTATTATTATTATTATTATTATTATTATTATTATTATTATTATTATTATTATTATTTGTTGGAGCTTGTGTCCTCCACAGTTAGTGTGATAACATAAATAAATCTCTTATAGGTTCACAAGGGTATACTTAGTATTTTATCAGTTGATTAACGTTTATTAATAACGGTTGGCTTGCTAGAAGTTTGACGTTATTATCACAGATGGCGGTGATCAACTGGTCCCTAAAAGTCACACCTAAAGGATGTGTTTGAGAGATGTGATTATATGAAAATGTAATCACATTGATGCCTTATATGACTAAAAGGTTAGTCCATGTATTTGACTAAACAGTTAGTCAATGTGATGATGAGACGATTATTTAATACAATTAAATAATATTAGCTGAGACGAATTAATTGTCAATTCGTAAATTGAATATAACTTGTTATATTTAATCAATGTATATAATGTTAGCTTAAACGAATTAAGATGTTAATTCGTAATTAAACATAAACGGTTATATTTAATTAGCAAATTATAAATATGCGATATTTATAGTTAATGTATATTATACGATATTGTCATAATAAATGTTGATAGACCGGTATTAATAAATCGACTACAAACGGTCGTGTGTGGACTTATTAATATGTGACGACATATATGACAATTGATGGATATACACATTTTATACAAAAATAAAACCAACCGAAAATAAGAAGATTTGGCTCCTTATTTTTGGCATTTACGGTTTTGGAAAAAAAAAGGAGAAAAAAATATCTTCTCCTCCTTTTTCTCTTTGGACGGTTGAAATAGGAGAGAGGAGTATCATTTTTACTTATTCCTTTTTGACCTAATTGTCACATCACACAAACCCTAAAAATTCATAAGAAATTAGGGATCTATTCTAGCAAATAAAAGAGGCAGTTCTCAAAGCATTTTGGGTGCAACAATTAGGAGAATATCGATTTCGATATTGTTCTTAGGCCAAATTGCTAGGACCAAAGGTTAATTCAAAATCTCTATTCTTTTGTTTATGCAATTCGTTTATGACTAGTAAATTCATATATCATAATTCATTATAATCCGAATTTTTTTCTTAAGGAAGTATACCGATATTTCCCACAAGTGGTATCAGAGCATAGGCCACGAAATTATTTTATATGATTTTCATAAATGGATTTAAACAAAAAGATTTTGAAAAGAAAAAATTTCGGCCGTTAGTTTTTTTTTTTGCCGAGAGCAAAATTTTTTTTTTGCCGAGATGATTTTTGTTTTGTTTTTTTTATGTTTTTATTCCATTTGATTTATTCATGTTGTTGTTTTAATTTGTTAAGATGATAATATGATAAATTTGTAGATGTTTTGATTTAATAAAAATTAAATTGAAATGTAAATGGAATTGTTTTGATTAATGATGATTATTTGTTTTTGCTATATAGTTTTTGGCACACATGATGTTAAATTATTGTTTAAGGATCATGATTCATTAATTTAAATGTTGATGATTATGCCAATCTTGTTCTAATAGCAACTTTAAACAAATTTGTTCATCTAAATGGTTTATTTTTTCGATAAAAAAAGAAAAAAAAAAATTTCGGATATTTGGGCTGTCAGTCGAGAGCTTTAAAAAAAAGGGGGCTGTTTTCGTTTTTTTAATTCAGCCGAGAGCGAAAAAAAAAACTGTTTTTTTGTTTTTTTTTTTGCTGAAAGCCGTGAGCAGAGAAAAAAAAATGGGGCTGTTTTTCATTTTTAGGAATGCCGAGTGCATTTTTAAATAAAAAAAGTTTTATGTTTATTTGGCCAATAATTATTATTATACATCATTTCAATAATGTATGATTGTTTGTTGTGAAAAAGTTCACAAATTTAAGATACCTAATTATTTTAAAGAGGTTTAAAATATTATTGGATTAATTCATATTACAAGTTAATATGTATTAAGATTGGAATTATTGTGAGTAATTGAGGAATTGTCACATAATTTGATCATTTAAATAGGTGGTTTGGATAAATTACTCTACATAATTAAGGAATTATGTCTTGAATGATTAATTTATAGTTGATGCATTTTTATTTAGTTGTATGAATCGTTGAATGGTTTAACTTACGTTTTTTTTACAATCGGTTGTAAATTGTATTATCTAGTGTGGCCTTAGTTAATTATGTTTTCGTAATGATGGAAACATAATTTTGATGTAATTTAGAGATCTCGAATCTCCTTTAATTTTATTTAGTATTATTGTTTTGAAATTAGAATGTAAATAGGTTTATTTTATAATTTATTTATTGTAATTTTGAGAAGACTAAAGATGGAGATTGGATTGCTCACTCCCACTACATGGACCAAGATGGAACATCAAGCCAAGCTTCTCGGGTCCTAGGAAGGATTCCAAAGTTGTATTTATGTTCATTTTGGTAGATAGGCCACACTAGGACTTTATTTTGTTTTACATTTTTCATTCTCGTTGCTTTTTCATTTGCATGATAATTAGTGCATCATATTCCGCCTAAACCAAACCACCTACTACTAAAATGCATGAAAATTGACTCATATAGATTGGATGTTAGTTATCATGGACATAAAGATGTCACACAATTTTAAGCCATCATCTTAGTTTATTCATTCTCGCATGCTAGATATTAGTTCACTTAAAATGAATTAAAATAAAGTTGATGAGATCTTCCTCTAAAACTGAAATTGAGACTAGTCTTTATAGGCAAAACAACTATGAATCCCTTCTTCGTCGGTAGGCATATAGGACCTTATTCTCCATATGACCCCTTCTACGTTGGGTAAGTAGTTTGTGTTGACTTAGTTTACCTCAACATTATAATCCGAAGAGTTTCTCGTGATTATGATGGACTATAGATAGAATTTACAGAAATTTATCAACCAAGAATTCTAACAGTAGAATTAGCCAAAAGGTTGGCTTATCAATTTACAGATAATTGAGTCTTGGGATCATTTATATAATTCTTGAGGGAGGTCAATTGTATAAATGCTTGAGTCTTCGCATTATAACAGTTTTTGCATTAGACTTAAATCATAACGATGAGTATGCTTATTAGGTTTTTTTTCTTCTTTTCGCAGTGTAGAATTCGTTTTATATTGATAATACTGCTGTTGGGCTCAATTTAGCCTGGCCTGACTTTAATTTAGCCTGACCTTATTAGGCTGATTGGGGGAGCCAGAGTCCGGGCAAGTATAGTTATTATTTGACAGGAGACGAACACCAGAGGATAAATAAGCTATTAGGACCCAGGAAGAAAGGCCTGATGGCAGTATTAAGATAGCCTGATTGAAATCTCCAGCAGGATGGTTGATTAGCAAACGAGCAAGACAGTTATGCACATGCCCTATTATCACGGAAGACCAAGTCCAACTACAAGAGCATGCTACTTCCATAAACCACAACGTGCAAAAGGAAAAGATTAGGAAGTTGTTGAGGAAGACTAAGTCAAGCGGATTAATAGGGAATATGCCCTATTTATCAGCTAACAACTCCAACAGTCAAGAGAAACGTTGAAGTTGCATCCAACGTTAATATTTGAAGACTATAAATAGCATGGTATAACAATTGTAAAGGACACGTTTTATTATTCATCATTCATTCACTATTTACCTCTTATTCTTTCCAAATATTCAATTGTATACATCGAACTTGTGATCAACCTATAACATAAATACAAACGATATTATTTATACTTAACTCCTTCCTATTATTCATTCCTAATTTATTGAACTAGACACCCTTATTACTTAATAATCAAGCCGGATCCTTCCAGAGAAAATCCTGCTAAAACAATTGGCGCCCACCGTGGGGCATTTAGTTCGTTAATCAAAAAATTTTCTTTCATCATTTTTCATTTAGTATTCACATACAAAAATGGTAGAACTCACCCCAGAACAACAATTAGCAGCTGCCTTAGCTAAACTCAAAGAATTGGAGACAATTCAAGAAAAGGCGGCCCAAGCAGAGGCTGAAATCAGTAGGCTTAAGGAATCTGAGTCTAACCTGAGAAAAAATTGGAAAATCAAAGGCTTGAGGCTCCGGGCATTCGAGCCAGGGAACCCCATTCTCATCCATTATCAAAAACATTGACTTTTCCAATTTTGGAACTCCGGAGAAGGATACCTCATCCGGCACCCAAATCATTCCCAACAATGAAACAAACAAAACTGAAGCAGCAATAATGATGGCTATGCTTCAGGAAATTCAAAAACTCCACAACAAAATAGAAAATATACCTGGAGTGCCGGACCACCGTGGGTCAAGTGGAAGTTGATGACTTATTTGATTCACCCTTTGCGGATGAGATTGCAAAGATTGATCTTCCCAAGAAATTTACCGTCCCATCCATGAGAACTTATGATGGAACCTCTGATTCACAAAATCACGTTGCCATATTCAAACAAAAGATGTTAGCCGCCTCGGTACCCGGTGAACTCGGGCGGTGCATGTGTAAAGGTTTTAGTACAACCCTAACTGGAGCAGCATTACAATGGTTCATCAATCTCCCAAATGGAAGTATCAAGAATTTTGCAGACTTGGTCAATGCCTTCAATCAGCAATTCGCAAGCAGCAGAGACATGGCCAAGAGACCCAGTAACTTGTTCAGGGTAAAGCAGCTTCCTGAAGAATCTCTCAAAGAATTCCTGGCAAGATTTGTCAAAGAGAAGGTAGCCATTCCCAGGTGCGATGAAGAGACGGCGGTAGAAGCCTTCAGGCAAGGAGTCCTGCTTGAAAGTGACATCTACGCAGACTTAACCAAAAGAGCCTGCCCAACCTTTGCCACTGTTCAATCCATCGCCTTAGAACATGTCAGATTGGAAGAAGATCTCAACTTCAGAACAAACTCATCCGGAGGAAAGCAAGGCTACGGACACACTAACAGGAAAAGCTCCTACCAGAAAGGAGGCAACCCCAGATCAGCACCCTATTCCAGACGTGAACGATCTGAAGTCAACATGGCACAAGAACATAAAGGTAACCTTTCTAGCCTACCAACTATTCCTGAATATAACTTTTCTATAAATACTGCAGGGTTAATCAAACGCCTGGAAAGCTTGGGAGACACGGTCAGATGGCCCAAGAAATCCGACAACCCCAGGAAAGATCCAACGAGATGGTGTGACTTCCATCAGGATATTGGGCACACCACAGAAGAATGCATCCAACTCAGGAAACAAGTGGCATACCTCCTAAAGAAGGGCTATCTGAAAGACTTAATCCAACAGCCAAAGAACAAAGATGAAGGATCAAGCAAGAGAGATTCAGGGAATAGCAGAGATCCTCCTCCTCCTCCCCCCATCTATGAAGTCAAGTTCATAAATGGAGGATCGGAAATCTGCGGTTTAACCAGCTCGGCTGCCAAAAGAATATCCAGGGAGTCTAAACTTCAACCCCCTTTTAGGTCTAAGTCATTACCTGCTGTTACTTTTGATGACTCAGACTTGCAGGGAATATCAGATCTACACCATGACAGCTTGGTAATTACCATGCAAATTGGCACAGCTAAGGTATCAAGAATCCTGATAGATGGGGGCAGTTTAATCAATTTGGTAATGCTTGACGTCCTCAAAGCTATGAAGATAGATGAAGATAAAATCATCAAGAAATCCAGTGTCCTGGTCGGATTCAGCGGAGAAACAAAGAACACCCTGGGAGAAATTAGCCTGCCAACCTATGTGGAAGGCGTGGCTTCCTACGAAAGATTCGGGGTAATGGATTGCCTATCCTCATATAACGTAATCCTGGGCAGACCATGGATCCACAACGTCAAAGCAATCCCGTCAAGATATCATCAATGTGTAAAGATACCAACCGAATGGGGGATAACCACCATCAGAGGAGAACAGAGGACGGCTCAGGAATGTTACACCCAGGCTTTGAAACCTTCAAAGTCAGGTAAGTCCCTCGCATAGCAATTAAAATCCCCTGCCAGGAAAGAATATATTGCACAGTCACAAATGGAAACAGGAGAGGTCATTTTGGACCCAGAATTCCCTGACAGGAAGGTACTTGTAGGGTTAGACACACCTGACTCAGTCAGACCCAATCTGGTCAGCTTTCTCAAAACTAAAATGTCCTGTTTTGCTTGGTCACATTTTGATATGACTGGTATAAATGCTGATATTATAACCCATAAGTTAAATATTGACAAATCCTTTAAGCCTGTACAACAAAAGAGAAGGAAATTTGCTGCAGAAAGGAATGAAATCATCAACCAAGAAGTCCACAAGCTATTGGACATGGGAATGATCAGGGAAGTAATGTACCTCGACTGGCTTGCAAATGTAGTAGTCGTCCAAAAGAAAAATGGCAAATGGAGAGTCTGTGTAGACTACACAGACCTGAACAAGGCCTGCCCCGAAAATCAATTTCCCCTGCCACATATCGATGCAATGGTGGACGCCACTGCAGGCCACGAGATGTTAACATTCATGGATGCCTCCAGCGGATTCAACCAAATAAAGATGCACCCCGCAGATCAGGAAAGTACAGCCTTCATTACTGAAAGAGGAGTATACTGTTACACTGCCATGCCCTTTGGATTAAAAAATGCAGGTGCAACCTATCAGTGACTAGTTAACATGATGTTCAAAGATCAAATTGGAGACACCATGGAAGTCTACATTGACGATATGGTAGTCAAGTCAAAAAAGGCAGAAGACCACATCAAAGACCTAGAAGTAGCCTTCCAAATACTGGAGAAATTCAACATGAAGCTCAACCCACAGAAATGTCATTTTGGAGTCTCAGCAGGCAAATTCTTGGGCTATATGGTGACAAAAAGAGGAATAGAAGCCAGTCCTGAACAGATCAAAGCCATACTGGAGCTAGAACCACCAAAGACAGTCAAAGACATACAAAAGCTGACAGGAAGAATACCAGCCCTGAACAGGTTCATTTCGAGGTCATCTGAAAGGTGAAAATCATTTTATAACCTGCTAAAGAAAAACAAAGACTTCCAATGGACCCCTGATCATCAAGCTGCCTTTGAAGATCTGAAAACATATTTATCCTCTCCACCCTTGTTGGCGAAACCCGATCAAAGATTTAACCCCGACAAAGATATACACATCGATCCACAGAAACTTCTTTGTCAGTGATTTCGTCAAAGAAGCGGACGGACAACAACACCCTGTCTATTACGTAAGTAAAAGTCTATTGGATGCAGAGATCAGGTATGGCCTACTTGAAAAATACGTTTTAGCTTTAATTATGAGTTGCACCAAGTTAAGACCATACTTTGAAAGCCACCCTATAATACTCAGAACCAATCTTCCTATCAAATCTGTACTTAGAAAACCAGAACTATCCGGACGAATGTGCAAGTGGTCAGTCCAGCTAAGCACCTACAACATAACATTTGAACCAAGGACATCAATTAAGTCACAAGCACTAGCAGACTTTGTGGCTGATTTTAGTCCAGCCCTAGAACCTGACCTAATAAAAGAAGTAAACAGACTAACCAATGACCAAACAGACCTAGAATGGACCCTATTCGTCGACGGTGCAGCCAACATGAAGGGCACCGGCCTAGGAGTAGTACTAAACTCGCCACAGGGGGATAAGATAGTACAAGCTATAAGTTGTGCATTCGAAGCTACCAACAATGAGGCAGAATATAAAGCCCTAATAGCTGGATTAAAGGTATGTATTGACCTTGGTGTGCAAAACTTAAAGGTACGTACTGATTCCCTTCTTATTTCAAACCAAGTAAATCGAGTATATACTGCAAAAGACTCAAAAATGATACTCTACTTGGAAAACGTCCAAAATTTAAAGAGTAAATTTCGGAATTTTAATATTGATCAAATACCTAGGGACTTGAATACCCAGGCCGATGCCCTAGCCGGCCTAGGATCCAACTTCAGCCCCCCTGACTTTGATAAAATCCCAATCGTACATTTATTAGAACCTGCAATAAACAAACAAGACGAAAGTTTCCCAATATATATTGCCAATTCATGGACAAAACCTTACTATGATTGGCTCCAACACGGAATCCTCCCCCTGAATAAGCAAGATGCTAGGGCACTCAAAATCAAAGCTGCCTCATATACTATTATTAACAACGTGCTTTTTAAGAAATCGCAGGCAGGACCATACCTCAGATGCCTGGAACCACAAGAAGCTGAACAGATACTATCAGAAATCCATGGAGGATACTCTGGAAATCATAAAGGCGGGAGGAGCCCGACAAGAAAGGTACTCGAACAGTTATTGCGGCCCACTCGAGGGCCGATTGCCCGGAATTCACTCTAAATGCGAAGCTTGCCAGATTCATGGACCATATATCCACCAGCCATCTGAGGAACTACATTCCATATCCGCCCCCTGGCCATTTATGAAGTGGGGCATGGATATAGTAGGAAAACTACCTCAAGCACCTGGGCAAAAAGTTTTTATGCTAGCAATGACCGACTACTTCTCCAAGTGGATAGAAGCTGATTCATACAGGTAAGTCAAAGAAAAGGATGTCATAGCATTCATCAAACGCAACATCATATGTAGATATGGCATCCCTTCCGAAATAGTATGCGACAATGGCACGCAATTCGTGGGAAAAAGAACAAAGACTTTTCGTGCTCAATGGAACATCAACCTGGTAACCTCCACACCAGGATATCCAAAAGCTAACGGCCAGGCAGAATCTAGTAACAAAGTAATAATTAGTTGCCTAAAGAAAAAGCTAGAAAGAAGGAAAGGTAGATGGGCTGAAGAACTTCCCTTGGTCCTCTGTGCTGACAGAACCACGCCTAAAACATCCACAGGCCAAACCCCCTACTCCTTGGTCTATGGATGTGAAGTAGTAATCCCAGCAGAGGTCGACATTCCATCAGCCAGATGCAGCCTGAATACAATAACGAACAATATACCTCTAATGGAGGATAACCTGGACTTGACGGAAGAACTCAGAGATGCAGCCAGCATTAGAATGGCAGCCTATCAACAAAGAATTGCCAAAAGCTACAACAAGACTGTCAAAGCTAGAGTATTCAGGGTAGGAGACCTTGTTCTCAGAAAAGTTTTTCAAAACACAAAGGAGAAAAACGCAGGCAAATTGGCGCCAACCTGGGAAGGTCCCTACCTGATTGACTCAATAGTCGGCCAGGGAGCTTATAGGCTACAAACCCTGGACGGCGAAATGATCCCAAGAGCTTGGAATATTGCACACTTAAAACTATTTCACATATAAAATATATTCCCCAACCCAGGTATAATCTTTACCTTACCATTTTCTGTTTGACCTGATATGAAACTAAATGTATGATATTTGCCATTATATGAATAAATGCATTATATGATTTCTTCCATTATGTGCCCAAGTACTTATCAATATTCCCGTATTTCCCTTTAAACGAGTAGAATCTTCAATATTTGTTCTGCATACTGTACCTTACTTCAAACAAATTTTAAAGATTGGGGGCCACCCCACTAATATCCAACTTTCAGTTGCAAAAATAGGCCTTAAAATATTGAGCTCAGTTTAATATACAAACCTGGAAAACCTTTTCCTGGATTGTATGACATAGATGGGTCATAAGCCCTCCAGACAGGCAGGGGACATAAGCCCTCCAGACAGGCAATAACCCCACCCATGACACAAAGAACTAGCCAAATCCAATACAAAAAACTGGCCCGATCCAGTCGAATAACTGGCCAGATCCAGTACACATCCAATACTACAAATAAACCTTATCAAAACACAAAAAGAAACCAACAAAGACCAAATATTTATTCAAAAACCGAAACAAAATATTCATTCAAAAAACCAGCCCTACCACACACCTAATAATTATTCATCCCAGGAACATCCCCCCTGGATGGGCCAAAACGAAAAGCAAAAACACAAATCTAAACAGGTTTCGAACCAGTAACCGACTCACAACCATCCACCATTTCCTGATCACCAGATTTCTCCTTAGAAGGAGGAGAATCCACTTCTTCTTCATGACCCATATTGGCCAAATCAGGATACTGGGTATCTAGAGCTGTTTCATCCCGATCCGGATCCCACTTAGCCCGATCAGATTCTGGATCCCTCAAAGCATCAACCCAGCCTTTCCCAAAGAAGTACTGAGCAGCATCAGCAAGCCGCGCTTCTACCAGCTCCTTTTCAGCACCAAGATCTTCATTCTTCCTCAGCTGATCCTGCATTGCCTGCTTCTCGGCAGCCAACTCTCTCTTGACGACTTCCAGCTCTCCCCTTGCAGCCTCGAGCTCTTGCCTGACAACTTTCTCAGCGTTTTTTGCAGCCACCTCACAAACCAAAGCAGCCCTAGATGCCTCTCTAGCCGACCCCAGCTGATATTGAAGTACTACCTCATTACCCCTGGTTGTGTGCAGCTCACTGTTAACTTTATCTAATTTCTCCTCCAAGCCAGAAATCCTAGCCTGGGCATCCCTAAGCTGACAAGCAGTAGCCAACCCAGCATCCAATCCCTATAGAAAAACAAAAGAAAATCAATTAGCCAAACACAAAGCAACACAAAGAACATATAATAATTAAAAAAAGCCCTTTGCAACTAACCTCCTTAGCTTGAGAAGCAAGAGCAGCAGCCTTTGTCACAAGAGAAGATAAGATAAACACTACTTTAGTAGAAGATTCAAGGGTATTGTCAGATAAAAGCCGGCCGCTCATATTAGCAGAGAAATCATTTGTCTGTGCCAGGGCAGCATCCATATCGTCCATCCGAGCAGACACTTCCCTGACACTTCTGATTGGTTGAGCCTGAATAGGCTCTTTCTCTCTCCCTTCCTCTTCAGGAATGACAGCTTCCCTCCTCCTTTTGGAAGCCTGAACAACCTATGAGGATACTGGCCTGGGCGGTTCCTGGGGAGGCTGGACATCAGTAACCAAAATGTCAAGCGTCTTGTCGCTCCCACTAGCGTCCTGGCTCTTGGACTGTTCAGCAATTCTAGCAACCCCAGCTTTCAAGTCGGCTGCACTAAAACTGGCCAACCTAGCAGAAGATCTGTATACTGGATTTATAAAAAATACATATAAGTATCAGGAAAGAAGTAACAAAAATACAACAAACAACACCAAGATATAAAGAAGACATACAAGAAAGAGCAGTGGAGCTAGGCTTGCCTTTAGGTACTTTGACCACACTCATCTTAGGCTTCATATACCGGGGCAACAAATCCCTGCCCAGACTAGCAGGCCAAGTCCTCTCTTCCTCAGGAATAGAAAGAAAGGCCTCTATCCTTGAAATGGATTCCTCGTCAAGAGGATCAAAGTTACAGTCAGGAGCTGCAAATATCATCAAAAATGCACAGGTAAAACTTAAATATTCCAATTTCGTACAATATAAAATGCAAATTAAGAATACAGGAAACCTACCACTCTCCAAAGGAGAAAATCTCAAATAATCCAGGCCTGACCCCAGACTGCCAGTCCGGATAAACAGGTAAGTCTTTGCCCAGCCTTTATCATCTCCAGAGTCCAGGTTAGTAATTAATGGAGACATTCTTGACTTAATTCTCAAATTGAAACGACCGGTAGAAGGATTTTTCAGATGATATACTGCCTTGATGTCATTAACAGTAATCACAAGTTTATGTTTAGCACATAAATTTTCAATAGAGTGGACAAGTTTCCAAACCATTGGCATGATTTAGAAAGGTGATATTTCCATGACACGAATAGTATCAATCATTAAAGGAGTAAAAGGTAACTTACAACCTGCTTTGAACGCCCATTCATAGATACAGAACCAACCAGGTGACACCCAGTTAGCTCTAACTGGACAAAACTCATGGATCCAAACCTCAGCCAAGTCAGGGATTAATGTTTTCTCCCTTAAAACCCCATCATAGTTTGTTTTCAATAGATTTTCTTCAGGGAAAGAGGATTCCATAGATTGAAGAGCAGAAAAAGATAGAATCTTGATATTTAAACGCTATAGCACAAGCAGGAGGATCAATTTCAACCACCTCCTCCTCATGGACATCTGTGGGTTCAGGTTCAGCCGCAGCTTTCTGGGAAGCAGGACGCTTTTTGGCTCCCATATCCTTTGTTGTTTTATTTATCGTGGTAAATTAATGTTACTTAGTGAGAAATTACAGGTAGCAAACTGGAATTCCTGGGAAATAGGGAAGAATATCAGAGAAGATCTAGCAAGAGAAGTAGAAGAATTTTGGTGAAAAATGAATTCATCACAATTACCGTATTTATAGGGGAAGAATAACGGTGCAAAAACCCTAGAAAACACAAAACTGTCAGCATGACATCATGTAGTTAGCCGTTGCAGTGATTAACGGTCACTAGAAGTCTAAGAGTCATTGAGCAAATATGATTCTTTTTATATTTGAGCCCGGTAAATTGACATCTTACCCCTGGCCTGATTCAGCACGGGTAACATGTCAAGGGGCAATTGTTGGGCTCAATTTAGCCTGGCCTGACTTTAATTTAGCTTGACCTTATTAGGCTGATTGGGGGAGCCAGAGTCCGGGCAAGTATAGTTATTATTTGACAGGAGACGAACACCAGAGGATAAATAAGCTATTAAGACCCAAGAAGAAAGACCTGATGGCAGTATTAAGATAGCCTGATTGAAATCTCCAGCAGGATGGTTGATTAGCAAACGAGCAAGACAGTTATGCACATGCCCTATTATCACGGAAGACCAAGTCCAACTACAAGAGCATGCTACTTCCATAAACCACAACGTGCAAAAGGAAAAGATTAGGAAGTTGTTGAGGAAGACTAAGTCAAGCGGATTAATAGGGAATATGCCCTATTTATCAGCTAACAACTCCAACAGTCAAGAGAAACGTTGAGGTTGCATCCAACGTTAATATTTGAAGACTATAAATAGCATGGTCTAACAATTGTAAAGGACACGTTTTATTATTCATCATTCATTCACTATTAACCTCTTATTCTTTCCAAATATTCAATTGTATACATCGAACTTGTGATAAACTTATAAAATAAATACAAACGATATTATTTATACTTAACTCCTTCCTATTATTCATTCCTAATTTATTGAACTAGATACGCTTATTACTTAATAATCAAGCCGGATCCTTCCAGAGAAAATCCTGCTAAAACAACTGCTTACAACAAATGGTTGGAAATAATGATATCACTATGCCAAGTGCCACACTTGGACGCGAGTCCTGGCTCAAAGCTTTCATGGACCACATGAATCAGTCCACACGACTTAAAAATGACGGGTCCAACTTTGCGGACTGGGTGGCATCATTACGGAATGCTGCCATTGCTGACGGTAAGCTCAAGTACTTAACTGAGCCAGTACCGCCAAACCCTGGCCCTAATGCAGGAGCTAACGAGTCACTTGCTTATAGTGACTTCGTTATGGAAGCTGGTGCGATAAAGAACGTACTCATTTTTGCAATGGAAACCAATTTGCAAAGACGCTTCATTGCCCAAGGTGCAAACAAGATTTTCACCACGCTCACTAATGAGTTCTCAAAAGCACCGAGAATCGTTACTTATGAGCATACCTGTCGCTTCTTTGATGCGAAACTCCAGAAGGGCCAACCGGTTAGCCCACACATTCTTAACATGATTGAGAATGTCGAGAAACTGGAGGCACTTGATTGCAAAATCAGTGAGAGCATAGTCATTGACCATATGCTTCATTCACTTCATGATGGTTTTGCCCTCTTCAGGGCAAATTACTAAATGAATGACATGAAGAAAAGTCCTCATGAGCTACACTCACTTCTCGTACAGACCGAAAAGGATATGAAATTGAGTGGGAGCATAAAGCAAGATGTTCTCATGATTTCCAACAAGAATAAGGGTAAGGGCAAAGCTCACGGCGACCTAACTGTAGGAAAGCCAAAGTTTAAGAAGTCAGGAAACGGTAAGAGTGGGCCTGGTGAGACTAGTGGCTCACTAGGCAAGGCAAAGAGCAAGGACAGTAACGTTGAGTGCCACCATTATCACAAGAGTGGGCATTGGAGGAGGAACTGTCCCGTGTACCGTGAGGACATAAAAGCAGGCCGCGTCACTCCTGTTGGTATGTCATCTTATATTCATATGATTGAGATTAACCATGCAAGTTTCGGAACTTGGGTACTTGATACTGGTTGTGGTTCTCATCTGTGTAATCATTTGCAGGGCCTAAAAAACATCAAACCCCTCGCAAAGGGTGATGTGGACCTGTGAGTCGGGAATGGAGCACGAGTTGCTGCAGTCTCAAAGGGAACACACGTAATCCAGCTCCCGAGTGGTTTTGAGTTATATTTATATAACTGTTACTATGTACCAAGTTTATCTAAGAATATTATTTCTGTTTCCGTACTTGATAAAGACGGTTTTTCATTTTCAATAAAGGACAATAGCTGTATTTTCTCTTTTAATGAAATGGTTTATGGCAAAGCAGTTTCCATGAATGGAATTTATATCTTAGATCAAACCACAGATATATTACATGTGAATAATAAGAAATTAAAGGTTGGTGACAAAGATCAAACTTATCTATGGCATTGTCGAATGGGACACATAAATTAAAGACGTGTATAGAAACTCATCGAGAATGGGACTATCCCCACATTTGATTTTTCTTCTTTTGGCACGTGTGAATCATGTCTTATCGGAAAAATGACTCGAATTTCCTTCAAAGGTGTTGGAATGCGCGCTAATGACCTATTAGGACTCATACATACTGATGTATGTGGACCTATGTCAATCACCGCAAGAGACGGCTATAGATATTTTATCACTTTCACGGATGATTTGAGTAGATACGGATATGTCTACTTAATGAAGCATAAAAGTGAGTCTTTTGAAAAATTCAAGGAATACCGAATAATAGGTTGAGAACCAACTGGGAAGAAAGGTTAAAGCACTCCGTTCAGATCGGGGTGGCGAATATCTTTCAAATGAGTTTGATCAACACCTTAAAGACTGTGGAATAGTTTTACAGTTAACTCCACCTGGAACACCTCAATTAAATGGTGTGTCCGAACGGAGAAATCAAACACTACTTGATATGGTTCTATCCATGATGAGTCACACGGTAGTACCTGATTCATTATGGGGTTTTGCTCTTTTGTCAGCTGCTCTTATACTTAACCGAAGTCCGTCTAAAGCTGTCGACAAGACTCCATATGAAATGTGGAAGGGAACGGTCCCTAACTTGTCCGTTATTTGGGTTATTTGGGGCTGCGAGGCTTATGTCAAGTGGAGACACGAGGAGAAGCTCGGCCTGCTATCGGTCAAGACATACTTTATTGGTTATCCAAAAGGAATGTTTGGTCATTACTTCTATTCGCCTACCGAACATCGAGTTTTTGTTGCGGCTAGTGCAAAGTTCTTAGAGAAAGAATTTCTCGAGAACAAGTCAAGTAATAGAACCTTCGAGCTGTCGGAGGTTCAAGAACCAACAACCGAAGAACAGATGGAGGAAGTTGTTCTTTCAACTGATGATACGGTTAATATTCCTCAGGAACCTAGGAGGTCGGGTAGAGTCTCTAATCCTCCAGACAGATACATTGGTATGGTCGAGGAAAATGACGTTTTGCTCCTAGAGAGTAATGAACCCGCTACCTATAAAGGTGCCATGACCTGTTCTGACTCTAAGCTATGGCTTGAAGCCATTCAATCCGAGATGGACTCCATGTATGAAAATGACGTATGGGATCTTGTTGATTTACCTAATAAGGTACGACCTCTGTAGTGCAAATGGCTTTACAAAATAAAGCATTCTGTAGACGGGCAACCAGATACCTATAAGGCACGACTAGTGGTAAAAGGGTTCACTCATGTGCACGGATTGCATTATGATGAAATTTTTGCACCCGTAGTTATGCTGCGTTCCATTCGGATAATCTTAGCGATTGCCGCTTTTCATGACTATGAAATTTGGCAAATGGATGTGAAAACCGCCTTCTTAAATGGTTATTTGGAGGAGGAATTGTACATGGTACAACCCGAAGGTTTCATAGATCCTGAAAATCCTAAGAAAGTGTGCAAGCTTAAACGTTCCATTTATGGACTTAAGCAAGCTTCTCGGAGTTGGAATCATCGTTTCGACCAGGTGATAAAAGAGTCTGGTTTCACTCGATCGGTTGAGGAACCATGCTTATATGTCAAGTCGAGTGGGAGCAAGATTGTTTTCTTGATATTGTATGTCGATGACATACTCTTGATTGGGAATGATATTCTTCTCTTATCTTCGGTAAAAGGATGGTTGAAGAACCATTTCCAGATGAAAGATCTGGGTGAGGCACAACGCATATTGGGAATCCGTATCTATCGAGATAGATCACGACGGATGTTATCACTGAGTCAGGAGTCTTATTTAGATAAGATTCTTGAAAGGTTCAGCATGACCAACTCCAAGAAGGGGAACCTTCCAATGACTTCTGGGATGCATTTGAGCAAGTCTCAGTCACCCACAACACCGGAAGGGGTTGAACGCATGAGTCGTGTTCCTTATGCATCAGCCATAGGATCGATCATGTATGCCATGATATGCACACGTCCAGACGTGGAATATGCATTGAGTATGACGAGTCGGTACCAACGCAATCCAGGTGAAACACACTGGATAGCTGTTAAAAACATCCTTAAGTACCTACGGAGGACTAAGGATTGGGCATTGACTTATAGAGGAGATACTAAGCTATGTGCAATCAGTTACGCAGATGCTAGCTTCCAAACGGATCGAGATGATTCAAAATCTCAGTCCGGGTTCGTCTTTACTCTTAATGGTGCTGCGGTCAGCTGGAAAAGTTCCAAACAGGAAGTTGTAGCAGATTCTACTCATCGAATCCAAGTACTATGCCGCTTGAAAGCGTGAAAGGAAGCTATATGGATGCGTCAATTCTTCCAAGGACTAACCATAGTTCCTAGTTCGAATGACCCAATCACTATCTATTGTGACAATAGAGGTGCCATCTTCCAGGCTAAGGAGCCTAAGTCTAGCAACAAGTCTAGACATGTACATCGGAAGGCTCACCTGATCTGTGATTACGTGGAGCAAGAGGAGATAGTGATTGACAAGATTGCTTCGGATGACAACATCGCGGACCCTCTCACTAAACCATTGAAATATGATAAGCATGAAGGGCACGATATTTCCATGGGAATTAAACGTGTTCCTGAGTTATAGTAGTTGATTATGAATTCGATACATTTTCTTTTCATATGCTATTTATAACTTCATCGTATTATTTCATATTTTGTTTTTCATGTGGATTGTACGACAACATTGAACGCCACAAAGTGAACTGATTTACATTATATTTTTTTTTGGTCCGTAATCGCCTACATGAGCTGATAACTCTGGCTATTATATTGTGAAGTTGATTGATGGTGGGTTCAACGAGCCATAAGTCAAACGGTTGGCTGATCAATCACAGATACGAGTTATGATGATACCTCGTAGGACAATTATGACAACGTAATGGAGTCCTAAATGTTTAATAACATTCGGTGCCAGGTCGTGGATTGGACGTCCATTGTGTTCCTAGAGTCGATTCTTTTGACTATCGACTGTCTCTTGAGATTAAGGCAGTTTTTGGGTGACTTTGGTTCCTTTCTCATGGTCGACCGTAACAGGAGGCTAAGCAAATTTTTACTGGGTCATTTCATACTGTGCTTATATCTGCAGGATTCGAGTTGAAGAAAATATCCAACCTTTATCAGGTTTAGTCATTTCTCAGGGCCACTTGAGGAGTTGTAACTGAAATGCATGGCCATGCTCGAATGATGATTCGTTTATCAGTTAAGTTACTCTCTAGTCGGGAAAACCACTCTTGATATTGATCACTTGTAAAATACGACCTTTGTGAATACGGATTTTGCAAATTGTTTTACATTGAGTGGGAGAAATTTTAGGATATGAGAATCCGTTATCGCACATACACTTGTGAGGACAAGTGGGAGTTTGTTGGAGCTTGTGTCCTCCAAAGTTAGTGTGATAACATATATAAATCTCTTATAGGTTCACAAAGGTATACTTAGTATTTTATCAGTTGATTAACGTTTATTAATAACGGTTGGCTTGCTAGAAGTTTGACGTTATTATCATACAGATGGCGGTGATCAACTGGTCCATAAAAGTCACACCTAAAGTATGTGTTTGAGAGATGTGATTATATGAAAATGTAATCACATTGATGCCTTATATGACTAAAAGGTTAGTCCATGTATTTGACTAAACAGTTAGTCAATGTGATGATGAGACGATTATTTAATACAATTAAATAATATTAGCTGAGACGAATTAATTGTCAATTCGTAAATTGAATATAACCTGTTATATTTAATCAATGTATATAATGTTAGCTTAAACGAATTAAGATGTTAATTCGTAATTAAGCATAAACGGTTATATTTAATTAGCAAATTATAAATATGCGATATTTATAGTTAATGTATATTATACGATATTGTCATAATAAATGTTGACAGACTGGTATTAATAAATCGACTACAAACGGTCGTGTGTGGACTTATTAATATGTGACGACATATATGACAATTGATGGATATACACATTTTATACAAAAATAAAACCAACCGAAAATAAGAAGATTTGGCTCCTTATTTTTGGCATTTACGGTTTTGGAAAAAAAAAAGGAGAAAAAATATCTTCTCCTCCTTTTGCTCTTTGGACGGTTGAAATAGGAGGGAGGAGTATCATTTTTACTTATTCCTTTTTGACCTAATTCTCACATCACACAAACCCTTAAAATTCATAAGAAATTAGGGATCTATTCTAGCAAAGAAAAGAGGCATTTCTCAAAGCATTTTGGGTGCAACAATTAGGAGAATATCGATTTCGATATTGTTCTTAGGCCAAATTGGTAGGACCAAAGGTTAATTCTAAATCTCTATTCTTTTGTTTATGCAATTCGTTTATGACTAGTAAATTCATATATCATAATTCGTTATAATCCGAATTTTTTCTTAAGGAAGTATACCGATATTTCCCACATTATTACTACTACTACTACTACTACTACTATTATTATTATTACTATTACTATTACTATTACTATTATTATTATTATTATTATTATTATTATTATTATTATTATTATTTTTATTATTATTATTATTATTATTATTATTATTATTATTATTATTATTATTATTATTATTATTATTATTATTATTATTATTATTATTATTATTATTATTATTATTATTATTATTATTATTATTATTATTATTATTATTATTATTATTATTATTATTATTATTATTATTATTATTATTATTATTATTATTGTTATTGTTATTTGTTTTTGTTATTGTTATTGTTATTGTTATTGTTATTGTTATTGTTATTGTTATTATTATTATTATTCTTTTTGTTGTTGTTGTTGTTGTTGTTGTTGTTGTTGTTGTTGTTGTTGTTGTTGTTGTTGTTGTTGTTGTTGTTGTTGTTGTTGTTGTTGTTGTTGTTGTTGTTGTTGTTGTTGTTGTTGTTGTTGTTGTTGTTGTTGTTGTTGTTGTTGTTGTTGTTGTTGTTGTTGTTGTTGTTGTTGTTGTTGTTGTTGTTGTTGTTGTTGTTGTTGTTGTTGTTGTTGTTGTTGTTGTTGTTGTTGTTGTTGTTGTTGTTGTTGTTGTTGTTGTTGTTGTTGTTGTTGTTGTTGTTGTTGTTGTTGTTGTTGTTGTTGTTGTTGTTGTTGTTGTTGTTGTTGTTGTTGTTGTTGTTGTTGTTGTTGTTGTTGTTGTTGTTGTTGTTGTTGTTGTTGTTGTTGTTGTTGTTGTTGTTGTTGTTGTTGTTGTTGTTGTTGTTGTTGTTGTTGTTGTTGTTGTTGTTGTTATTGTCCTTACTTTTTTTGCAAGAAATTATAGTCCTTTTATTCATCCATTAATGGAAAATAAGAGGACAAAGATTTCATTACAAGCCACTTAGGCTAAGGAATTTAAAGCCTATTTAGCCTACTAACGACATGAGCATAGTGCACTGCAGATATTTTTCCTAGAATTCGAGTACTAACTGTGGTTTTGATTACATGAACTAATTGTTCTATAGTAGTCTCCACACCCTTGAAAATTCGAGCATTTCGTTCAGCCCATATATAATAACATGTTGCTGGAATAATGCTCCTTAGCTAGCCACTTTTCCAATGGTGGCGTTTACTTCTATTCATGCTCCAAACTAGTTCCTCAGTACAGTTATATCCTCTGCCATCTATGTCCAGCCAGTGAAGGATTGCAATGCAAATTTCTTTCGAGAAAGTGCAACTAAAGAACAAATGATCATGGGTCTCACTTGCTTGCTTACAGAGGATGCATCTGTTAATTATAAGCATCCCTTTGTGAATGAGATTATCTATTGTGGCTAATTTTTGCTGCACTGCAAGGGAAGTGATTAAGCTATGGCTCGGTAGGATAAATTGATGCTTTAAAGCCTGGGCCCAAGGAAGATTTATGTGAGCAGTCTTGAACCAGTTGTAAGCCATGTCTATGCTAAATTTCCTATGGAGAGTCCATGAGGATAACAACTGTTGAGCAGCATGCTGTGAACTAGTTTGCATAAGCAGTTCATTTTTCACAGTAATGATACTCTTGAGACTTTCAGAATGCTTATCCTTACTTGTGATCTCCCAGAAATCAAAAAGAGGGAAGTTGTAAGCCTTGTTCCAATCATACCATAGGCCAGTTTTTTGATGAGTGATAATCCAAAGCCATTTGACTATCATGGCTTTATTCCATGAAAGGCATTCCTTAATATCAAGCCCTCCCTCATCCCAACTGGTGTGGTCGAGCTCAAACGGAGCTTACTTTTCGGTTACTTGTCGTTAGGAGCACCTAGACCAAAACAATATTTATAACTCCACAAACAACTCTACTATTAGTAAAGAGGCAAGTAAAGGTCGGATCCCAAGGGACGGGTATTGATGTAGGATTTTCAATTGCAAGTAGCGGTGCCTAGGGGTGTCACAATTTGGGTTGATGTAAGAAGATCACTAAACTAAATAGCAATAAAAGTAAACAAGCAAGATGATTAAAATGAGATGTAAACAATTGATAAAAGGCACTAGGGTGTCATGGGGTCATAGGGGATTCATGGGAATTGATCATACAAACATATTCTCAAATTATAAGCAAGCAATTATTGTTGTGATGGATCGAGTTGGTTTATATCTTACAATCCTAGGAAGGTTTGGGTCCCGGAGCCGAATCGATTAGATTGTACAACACCTACAAGTCGACTTAATCCACCTTACTCAACTATATGCATGGTCTAATGAGACTCGAGTTGGTTTATGTCTTACAAGTCTCATTGAAAAGGTAAGTGATGGTAGTAAATGCAAGGATTCATAGGCTTAGTATTTCATCAAACATAACATGTGCATAAGTTGAGATCACAACAAGCAAGCAAATAAATTATGAAAACATATTAATTTAAGCATGAATTATCCCCCATGTTGGTTTCCCCTAATTACCCATTAACTCTAGTTAAGGAAACTACTCACTCATTATCATGGTAAACATGCTAGCAAGGTTGTCAATCATACTAACAAAGCAAAACATGATGAATAAATGAAGATGATTAACAATAATTAAAAAGGGATTAAGAGAGTTATACCTACTAATGATTCCAATAATAAAGCAAAGAATAATAGAAGTACTTGATGAATGATTGGAAGGTTGTCAATCTCCCAATAATAACCCAAATAATCTTCAATTACCCAAAATAAAGGATGAACAAAAGAGAAATTAAGGAAATGAGATTTGTATTAAGACTTGATTAGAAGTTGATTACAAGATTAAAGAGAGATTAGAATGATATAAACTACTCTAAAGATTGATAAGAAGAACATGCTTAGCTAATTAGACTAATGGGGTATTTATAGGGAGGATTAGGTACACAAATTAGGGTTTACTAAGGGCTTAAATGACGATTAAGTCCTTGAGGAATCGCTCCTCTCTGAGAAGATGCCGGTCTCTTTTTCACCGGTCTTTTATAAATATGCGCATCCTTCATAGAACAAGAAGAAAACGAAAGTTGCTGTAGCACAATCCGAGCGTCCAAGGCATGAAGACGAGCGGATTGCCTGGCTGCTGGACGAGCGGATTCCTTGGCCGAACGCTCGGATTCTGGCCGTCTTGGATGAGCGTCCCGAGGGTCAAGCCGCTCGGATTCTGGGTCAGTTTTCTTCTTTTCTTCTTTTCTTCCCTTCTTCTTCCAACAATCCTCGGGGATCTTGCGGAGATGCAAGGATCTTTCCTCATCATTGCCCATCTACTACCATATGTACAAAGGTCTTCTAGTCTTGTCTTCTCTTTGATGCTTGGTCATTGGATTCAATCAATTTAGCTCTATTTTGCCATGAAAATGCAAGGTTTGCACTCCTTTCCTACCAAGGGAACAAAACCTCAAAGAATAAGCAAAACAAAGGACTAAAGATAGTAAATGACCCAAATATGCACTAAAAAGCATAGGAACGAGGCTAATTCGGGGACTAAATATGCTCAAATAATGGTCACATCAAATATCCCCAAACCGAACCTTTGCTCGTCCTGAGTAAAGAGGTGTCAAAACTAGGACCGTTATTTAAACTAACCTAATATCATAGATGATATGAGACAATTAGCGGGTCTCACTCCGCCCCTTCAACTCACAACAAGACAACCATGAGGTAGGATGCTTTCTTGCAAGGCAAGGTGGGGCTTGCCAAAATGGCGATACATCCAAGCATTAAAGCACACAAAATCAAGTAATGGATGCATCTACAAAAGAATAACCACTTTCCTCATCTAAGTGGCGGAAATTATCTAAAGGGGAAGCAATTCAAGGGTACACATTCCTTCATAGATATGATTTATTCAAACTACTAAGCCTAGAAGGATACCAATAAATCACCTCCAAGTTGTGTCAAGATAGGGTACCTTTGCCCTCAATCGTTAAATGTTTTTGTCAAGAATAGACTCCCTATGGTGTTAGAAACACTGGAGGATCACGGAATTCCCCCTCTTGCCTAGACAAGAAGAAGGGTCGTCCCCTCTCTACCATGCACAAAAATGGATACGATGGATAAGGGATCAATAATATTTGAGTTTCATTTGGGAGTTTGCTTTTGTTGGTGTTTTTCCCCCTAATTTCTTGTAGCATATAACATTTGAGAATACTTTCTTTTTGCCATTTCTTTTGATGTTTGGCAATTTCAATACTTGACAACTTTTCAACTTTTTGCATTTTCTTTTGAACATTTTCAAAGTCACCCCAATTAGTAACGAGGGTGCCTTATATTTGAAGCATAGGAGTTTTCATTTTTGTTACTCCTCTTTTCTTTTCTTGCATTTTGCAAACTTTTTCTTTTCTTTTCTTTTCTTGAACTCAAATTTGAACAATTTCTTTTTGTGCCCATTCCCTTTGATGACAAAATTTATGGTAGAACATGGATGAATGATGGTTGCATGGTTTCAAGGGTCACCTTGGAATAAACGGTAGCCAAGGAGTTATCACACCACAAGGTACTCTTGACTAGGCCTTAATCCATGGGTCAAAGGATAGTAGCATGACACATCCTAGGGTGTTTTACAAGCATTCTAACAAGCAAAGTCTTAAGAAGAAAAAGCATCTACTAGGGCCTATATACACTTGTCAAGCTTCCCAAGTAGATGGTTTCACAAAATTTTTCTAACATGCAAACTATATGCCTTGATGCAACTAACATTTATACATCCTAATGCATATGCTTCTACCAACTAGTATGCCAAATAATCTAAATTCAATCCTAATTTCACATTGTTTATACCGCATCAATCAAAATAAAGCCACATAGTCATTAACATAAAGAGGAAAAAGGAGATTGGAAAGATCATACCATGCGGTCTTCAATATCCTCATGTCTCGGATGTGGCGTAGTCAATCAATGTGAACAAGGATGAACAAACACAATATATACAAACAATATACAAGACTACACTACAAAGGAAATGAACTTGTTTTTGGTTTTCAATTTTCCAATTTTTATGGTATTTTCGAAATTTTTTGATTTTTTTGGATTTTTGAATAAAAGTCAAGTTAGAATTTCCCATCCCCACACTAGTATGGGCATTGTCCTCAATGGCCAATACGATAGGAAATTATGCAAAGATGATGCATGATTTCTATTCTAAATGCAAATTACACTAAGCTACACTACATGATGCATGATTTTTGTTATGGTGGAGAGCGTAATTTGAATTAGCTCCCAATGGATATGCATGGACTTCCCCAAACCAAAATAGACATTATTTCTAATGTCAAGAAATTGGGGTAGTTCGTGCACATGGAATGCAATGCATGAGACTACAAATTGTCATTTTGTATTTTACAAGTGGGAACAATAAAAAGAACACCTTAATGAGGCAAGGTGTTAGTCCTCCATGTTGCTAGGACTCCTCAAAGTATGATCAAAATACAATAAGGAAAATAAAAGAAGTAGACAAACCATAAGAGGGGTGAAAGAATGTAGGAACCTTCAAGGTTTGCTAATCCTCCATCATATCATCATTATCATCATCTTCCTCATTAGAAGTGGAACCATCTCCACTCCCACTTTCACTTTCTTGCTCTTCCCCACTTTCTTCTTCTTGAACTTCTTCTTGTTGAACATTCTCTTGAACCTCTTGTTCTTCCTCTTCTTCATCAACACTCTCATCAACAATCTCCTCTCCACCCGGTCTTCCACCACTAGAGGTGCTAGGAAAGAAAACTTCCCTATCCGCCCAACTAGGCAAAGGACATGATGGATCAAGAAGTCCTTGCCTAGCTAGATGTATGAGGGGTGTGATAATGGAGGAGGAGGGCTCATCAATCTCGCCTCTTTGTTGTTGAATAATGTACTCGGTCTCCTCGGAGAGTGGAAGAAGGTAGTTGGTGTTGGGAAATGTGTCCTCAACAATAGTGCGATCACATGATTTAAATATCATTATTAAATCTCATACCAAGAATACCAAAGGGATGATACATTACATATATAGTTAACTGGTCCACACATATCAGTAATGATTGGCTGGCTAGAGTTTGACATTACTGTCGTGCGACGGTGGTGATCAGTTGATCCCTTGAGGTCACACCTAAAGGACGATTCCCTTAATTGAAAAGGTTAATTAATTGTATACCGATACAGATTAATTGATTCCTTAAAATTGAACAAATTATTATCATAAGAGAGAAAAGTGACATCTTATTATAATGTGATTAAATGAGATTTTATTTAGTAATTTAAGAAGTTATATTACTAATATTAATCGGTGTTTGCGAAACACGCGAGATGAGAATGATAAGTTAGTTATAATTACAAGATATTGTGAATTATACTAACTAGTAATTAAATGACCATTTTATGAGAAAGTAATTTTATATTACTAGTCAATTGTTAAATGTGATTTATTTAATTTGTAAATGATATTTAATTTGTTAAATATGCATTTTAAATTAAAACATGACATAAGACATGTCACATGTCTCATGACATACAATTGTACAATTGACACAAATAAAATGGACTCCATATTACACTACATAAACCGAAATTGGTGGACAAAGCTTTAGAATTTTGTCTTGTTCATTTGTCTTATTCATTTGTCTATGACACTTGATAGTGACTTGACCATGACAAAGCCTTACACCTATTTGTCTTGTGAAGACAAAAAGAAAAATAATCATGGTCTATGGACACTTGAGGCCACCGGTTTTGTGAGGGAAAATAAGAGAGGATTTTTCCTCTATTATTCATTCTTACATTTTTATGAAAATACCTCTCTCTTTCTCTCTTGTTCTTCATAAAAATCCCTTTTATGAATCTAATTTGTTCATATCAATTACTAATATTACTATTAGTAGTATATGAGTTTTAGTAATCAATTTTAAGGTAAACCACATTACAAATATCTAGTACATATTAGTTTGTGGGATTGAGGGATAGTTTTGGGTGCTACTAATTGGAGGGCTTCTATTTTGAAGTCAAGTATGTTCATCCATTATTGGAAAGCTCAAGAACTAACAAGAAGGAGATCTTGTTGGTGCCCATTTGACCGAAATTTATATGGCGAGAAAACGATTTCTTCACTTATTTATTTTAGTTTGCATGCATAAGATTTGTAATTAATTTTATGACTAAATTAATTTGTAACATATATGAATATGTTAAATAATGAGATAAAGATTTCCAACAGTTGGGTCGGTGAACACTCAATCGGCAAATCTTTGAAGGCAAAGTGAAGGACCTAGCTTCATTGGTTAACCACCCATATTTGGTGTCGGGATAATTATGCTTGACCCACTTGAACTTGTGAATCATGGTGTCCATATCAATGAGTTGCCCTCCTTTGACCGCCACATAAGTTTTGTCTTTGTTGAAGTTTGAGTCAAAGTGCTTGGCCAAATAGGTAACGAGTCCTCCATTTACAATAAAAGCGGTGCCCTCTTTGCCACAATTGACATTAAGCCATCTTTCAACCAAAAGTCTTAGAGCATTATATGGCTTAGTATATTCCCTTCCTATGTTCAAAGCCGACTCAAGAAGAACAAAATCGAGCTTGGTATAATGATTAGTGCCATTTCTTGATATCAAAGTGTTCCCAATGACCTTATGCCATATTCTAATGCCCGGATGGTGGACTAATAGAGCACGACAATCATGAAAGCGCACAAATTTCTTTCCGGAAATTGCCTCCCAAAGAGGAGCGGGGTCATACTTTTCGCGGATCTTATGATAGTACGGGGTATCGCTAAGGCCTAATATCTTACTCAAAACATCAAAGGTGATGCGTCTATTCACATTTGCAAGACTAAACTCGGTGTATTCTCTAGTCTCCACCTTAGTAACTTTCAATGAACTTATGAATTCCAAGGTGAGGGAGGGGTATGTCAATTCTCTCATGGTAAACAATTTACCCATTCCCATGGCCCCAAAGAAGGCCTTGGTTTGTTCAATAACACCCAACTTTGTCAAGGCATCTTCACAAAGGAATTTTGTAGGCAAAATAGTCTTCTTAGCAAACTTGACAAATGTATCCCTATGGGAGTCGGAAATGAAAATTACCTCCGGATAGTTGGATAATTGAGCAATAACCGGAGTTGTTGATGTTGTAGCTTCCATAGGGGGATCTTGTTGTTGAATTTCCATGTTTGCATTAGAAACCACCATAGCCATTGAGGTCTTCTTTGCTTGAATAGTTTGTTGCCTTTTTGAAAGTGCCTTTGTTGCTCCTTTGGTTCTTGCCATTGTTGATTACACCTAAGAAAGATTGGAATCTCCAATTTCTAACTATGCCCAAATCGATTTGAGATGAAAGGATGTTGCTTTGTATCTCAAAAATCGACTCAAAGGTTGAAGATTTTGTTGCTTGAATTAATTGTTGTTGTAAGAGGAGTGATTGATTTTTGTTGGGAGGAAGTTTTGATTTGATTTTGTTGAATTTGGTTGAGGAAATCTTGTTTTTAATGATGGAGAGGATGAGGGTTTTGGGGTTTTGGGGTTTATGGGTAGTGTTTGAATATTGAATGAATGAAATGAATGAGGGAAGGGGGTTTAAAATACCCGAAAAATTCAAAATAGCATAGGAAGACGAGCGGCTGGGGGCACGGGACGCTCGGATTCTGCATAAATAAGCTTCAGGAAAACTCGCCACAAGACGAGCGTCTTTCAGGGAAGACGAGCGGATTCTTCAGTTTGGGACGAGCGTCTTTTCTCAAAGATGAGCGGATTCTATTACAGGAACTTTTCTTAAATTGTAGCAGCAAAAAGACGAACGGATTCTCCTTAAGACGGGCGTCCAGAATCAGACGAGCGTCTTCTCAGCTGGGACGCTCGGATTCTGTTACAGACCCGATTTTTGATTTTTGCAGCTCAACAAGATGAACGGATTCCTCCTCAGACGCTCGGATTCCTGCAAGACGGGCGGATTACCCATTAAGCCGCTCGGATTCTTCCTAGTCTACCCGGATTCAGGTCCATCCGTGCACTTGCATGACCCGTTTCATTTCCATTCTTCAAATCTCGTGTTCTTCATTGTGGGGGCACTACAAAGGCATGGATAGCCTAGGCAATTGCTATCCCCACACTAAGTTTAGGCACTACACATCAATAAAATCATTAGTCCCTCCCTCACTTCTCTCAAAAATGATGAATATCTTGATCAAGGCACAAAAATATAAATCCAAAAATGACAAAAATGCATTGTAAGAATTGAAATGCAAGTTAGGGAGTTAGAATATTTACAAATGGTGGTTTAGGGAGGACTCCACCAAACTCCCATCCAATGTGAGATGTCAAGGGGGCATGTCCAAGGTGTTGTTGATGTTACTCAACACCTTGAAGAAGTAGTCAAAAGCTTGCTCATTATCGTGGTAAAGATCCTCAATAGATCTTTGCACTTGTTTTTCTCCTTGATGGTCTTAATTCATGGCATTACCAATATAGGGATTGAATATCCCTTCGAACTCATCGTCCCAAAGACCGCAAACTTCATCTACTTGATCATTGAAAATCTCTTGAGTTGATAAAGACAACTCTTCCACTTTCTTGTCTTGGCCAATGAGGCCATCCTCTTCATTGTTGGATTTGGGTGAGCTTTTCAAGCTCTCTTTGTTGTTATTCTCTTGCTCTTTGAACGGAGCATCATCAATTTTCTTCTTCCATTGAAATTCGGACTTCTTCCTTTCATCCTTCCGGCTATAATGATCAACCATAAAGCATGGTTCATGCAAACGGGGAGCTCTCATGGTCTTGTCAAGATTGAAAGTTATGGTTTCATCTCCCACTTCTAGAGTAAGCTCTCCGTGCTTCACATCTATCACCGCGCCCGCGGTGTGCAAGAAAGGTCTACCTAGAATGATCGGAATATTGGAGTCTTCTTCCATGTCAACAATGACAAAGTCCACCGGGATGAAAAACTTGCCGATTCTCACGAGAACATCTTCCCATATCCCTAATGGTGTCTTCGTCGATCTATCGGCCATTTGGAGTGTGATGTTGGTACATTTAAGCTCTCCCATCCCTAACCTTTTACTAACCGAATACGGCATAACACTCACGCTTGCTCCTAGATCACACAAAGCCTTGTTTATCGTGGTGTCGCCAATGATACACGGTATTGAGAAGCTTTTCGGGTCTTTAAGTTTAGGAGGTGAAATCCCTTAAAGGATTGCACTACTCACCTTAGTGAAGGCGATAGTTTCAAGCTTCCGGATCGACTTCTTTTTCGTAAGGATGTCCTTCATGTACCTTGCATAGGCCGGCACGTGATTGATTAATTCCGTGAAAGGAATCGAGACTTCCAAGTTCTTGAAAATTTCCATGAATTTCCCAAGTTGGTCATCAAATTTGGGCTTAGCTTGACGACTTGGAAATGGAAGTCTAATCACAATGGGCTCCTTCTCTTTGGCCTTTTCTTCACTTTTCTTTGAAACTTCTTCTTTTGTTGGTTCATTTTCCTTAGAGTTTTGCACAACTCCTTCTTTGTCACTAGCTTCCACAACTTCATCCTCAACTTGCTTCTTTGGTCCCTCATATCTCGTACCACTCCTCAAGTGAATGGCACTAACCGTTTCATGTCTTGGGGGGTTACCTTGAGGTGGTAATTGCCCTTTTTGTCTTTGAGAGTTTGAGGATGCTAGTTGGGTCATTTGAGTTTCCAAAATTTTTGTGTGGGCTAGGATGTTGTTGATGGTGATATCCTTTGCTTGGCTATCTTTTTGCATTTGAGTGAAAAATTCTTGTTGATTCTTTTGCATTTGGAGGACCGCTTTTTGAATATCAAAACCTTGGTCATTTTGTTGATTGTATGGAGTTTGATTTTGGTAACCTTGGTTTTGGTTGTAAAAGGGTATTTGATTTTGGTTTCTCATGGGAGGTGGGGTGTATGTTGGTTGAGGGTTTTGAACATTTTTGCTTTTATATGAGAGATTTGGGTGGAATTTTGTATTTTCATTGTAATAGTTGGAATAAGGGGTGCCACTCTTATATGCTTGAAAAGCATTCACTTGTTCATTTGTTCCCCTACATTCACTTTGGTCATGTCCCAAAGTTTCACAATTCTCACATATCCCACTTGGGATTGATGAAGATGCCGTCATGGCATTGACATGATGCTTTGGTGATTTTGAGGCTTCTTCAAGTTTAGCCATAGCTTTTTCGAATTTCAAATTCATGGTATCGATATGAGCACTAAGTTGAGCACCCAATTGAGTAATAGAGTCCACTTCATGCTTTCCTCCTCTAGTAGCCTTGCGAGGTCTACTATATTGTGAATTATGGACCGCCATTTCCTCAATTTTGTTCCAAGTTTGATTATCGTCAACTTCCGTGAACATACCATTTGATCCCATGTTGAGGATGTTTCTTGAGTCTTCATAAAGACCGTTCCAAAATTGTTGAACCAAGAACCACTCGCTAAGTCCATGGTGAGGACATGAGCGACAAGTTCCTTTAAATCGCTCCCAAGCTTCATACAAAGATTCTTCATCCCTTTGCTTAAAACCCGTAATTTGAGCTCTTAGCATGTTTGTCTTTTCCGGAGGGTAGAATTTTTTGTAGAAAGCTAGAGCCAACTTCTTCCAAGAGTCAATTCCAAGAGTAGCCTTATCAAGGCTTTTCAACCATTGTTTCGCGGTGCCGATTAGAGAAAAAGGAAATAAGACCCATCGAATTTGGTCTTGAGTTACACCGGTTTGTGAAATCGCATTACAATAGTCACAAAAAGCCTCCATATGAGAGTGAGGGTCTTCACTAGGCATTCCCCCAAATTGGCTTCTTGCGACTAATTGGATAAACGCGGATTTAGAAATGAAATTTCCGGTTAAGTGTTGTGGTGTGGGAGTACCATTAGGTAGGTTCTCCTCGGTTGGTACGGAATGTGATGAGAATTTAGGCATTGTGGGTTGATTTTGTGGTTGATTTTGTGTTGGGTTCTCCTCACCTTCTCTTGCAAAAGGGTTGATGAACTCAATAGTATTTGGTTGGATATCTACAACCTCACTAATACCTCTCAAAGTATTTCTAGCAAGTCTTCTATTGGTTGTCAAAGTCCTTTCAATTTCGTGATCAATGGGTAACAAGTTACCTTGTGATCTTATAGACATGCAAAATATCAAACAACTTGAAAATAATTAGAACAAATCTTGAGGAGTTTTATTTCCCCAAGGCGAAGAAAGACACAACTAATAACAATCTAAGAAAATCAAATCAAGTTGACACCGTCCCCGGCAACGGCGCAATTTTTGGTCGAGCTCAAACGGAGCTTAGTTTTCGGTTACTTGTCGTTAGGAGCACCTAGACCAAAATAATATTTATAACTCCACAAACTACTCTACTATTAGTAAAGAGGCAAGTAAGGTCGGATCCCAAGGGACGGGTATTGATGTAGGATTTTCAATTGCAAGTAGCGGTGTCTAGGGGTGTCACAATTTGGGTTGATGTAAGAAGATCACTAAACTAAATAGCAGTAAAAGTAAACAAGCAAGATGATTAAAATGAGATGTAAACAATTGATAAAAGGCACTAGGGTGTCATGGGGTCATAGGGGATTCATGGGAATTGATCATACAAACATATTCTCAAATTATAAGCAAACAATTATTGTTGTGATGGATCGAGTTGGTTTATATCTTACAATCCTAGGAAGGTTTGGGTCCCGGAGCCGAATCGATTAGATTGTACAACACCTACAAGTCGACTTAATCCACCCTACTCAACTATATGCATAGTCTAATGAGACTCGAGTTGGTTTATGTCTTACAAGTCTCATTGAAAAGGTAAGTGATGGTAGTAAATGCAAGGATTCATAGGCTTAGCATTTCATCAAATATAACATGTGCATAAGTTGAGATCACAACAAGCAAGCAAATAAATTATGAAAACATATTAATTTAAGCATGAATCATCCCCCATGTTGGTTTCCCCTAATTACCCATTAACCCTAGTTAAGGAAACTACTCACTCATTATCATGGTAAACATGCTAGCAAGGTTGTCAATCATACTAACAAAGCAAAACATGATGAATAAATGAAGATGATTAACAATAATTAAAAAGGGATTAAGAGAGTTATACCTACTAATGATTCCAATAATAAAGCAAAGAATAATAGAAGTACTTGATGAATGATTGGAAGGTTGTCAATCTCCCAATAATAACCCAAATAATCTTCAATTACCCAAAATAAAGGATGAACAAAAGAGAAATTAAGGAAATGAGATTTGTATTAAGACTTGATTAGAAGTTGATTACAAGATTAAAGAGAGATTAGAATGATATAAACTACTCTAAAGATTGATAAGAAGAACATGCTTAGCTAATTAGACTAATGGGGTATTTATAGGGGGGATTAGGTACACAAATTAGGGTTTACTAAGGGCTTAAATGACGATTAAGTCCTTGAGGAATCGCTCCTCTCTGAGGAGATGCCGGTCTCTTTTTCGCCGGTCTTTTATAAATATGCGCATCCTTCATAGAACAAGAAGAAAACGAAAGTTGTTGTAGCGCAATCCGAGTGTCCAAGGCATGAAGACGAGCGGATTGCCTGGCTGCTGGACGAGCGGATTCCTTGGCCGGACGCTCGGATTCTAGCCGTCTTGGGCGAGCGTCCCGAGGGTCAAGCCGCTTGGATTCTGGGTCAGGTTTCTTCTTTTCTTCTTTTCTTCCCTTCTTCTTCCAACAATCCTCGGGGATCTTATCGGAGATGCAAGGATCTTTCCTCATCATTGCCCATCTACTACCATATGTACAAAGGCCTTCTAGTCTTGTCTTCTCTTTGATGCTTGGTCATTGGATTCAATCAATTTAGCTCTATTTTGCCATGAAAATGCAAGGTTTGCACTCCTTTCCTACCAAGGGAACAAAACCTCAAAGAATATGCAAAACAAAGGACTAAAGATAGTAAATGACCCAAATATGCACTAAAAAGCATAGGAACGAGGCTAATTCAGGGACTAAATATGCTCAAATAATGGTCACATCATGGTGCAAATGCTCTTCCAACTTTTAAAGATCATTCTCCTTTGTCCATCCTCAGAGTTCCAGAAAAAGTCCTTGCAAAGCTTATTGATAACTTTTATAACGCTTTTTGGAAAAAGGACGCAAGCCCCCCAGAAATTAGTAAGTCCAAAGATGACAGAGTTGAGGAGCTGAACTTTACCAGCATAAGAAAAAGATTTTATAGTCCAGTGATGCAGAGTGGTTTGGATTTTGCTAATCAGTGTCCCATAAGTTTCAATAGTGTTCCTGGCAACATTTAAAGGCAAACCTAGGTATCTAAAGGAGAAATGACCCTCAGAAAACCCAGTGTCAAGTAGAATTTGAGCTTTAACTTCAGTAGAGACTCCTCCAAAATATACATCAGTTTTCTCAGTATTGGCATGAAGACCTGACCACTGAGAGAACCTCTGCAAAACCTGCAGTACAGCATTAACAGATGGGACATCTCCCCTAGTGAATATCATTAAATCATCCCCAAAAATAAGATGGGTGAGGCCGAGTTTGGAACATTTGGGATGATAAGAGACATTAGGTTGAGTACAAATTTGCCTAAGATATCTGGATAAAATATCCATGCTGAGGACAAATAGGTTGGGAGATAAGGGATCCTCCATGCCTTAGGCCACTTTTTCCTTGGAAAAAGCCATGTACAGCTCCATTTATTTTAAGGGAGACACTACTACAAATCCAGGCAACTACAACGGCCCTTTAACAACGCTTATTCACGAAAATAACCATAAGATGTTGTAGAATGAATGGCGCGAATTCTACTAAACTTAATTACAACGGTTATGTGTTGTTAACCGTTGTTATAGGTTTTAACAACGGGTCAAACTTGCACAACCGTTGTTAATATAAAAACTAATAACAACAGTTTACTCTGTAATACATTACAACCGTTGTTAATAATTTGGCGCAAAATTAGTGAAAAGTAATTACAACGGTTATATATAAACCCGTTGTTAATACTTTTTAACAACGGTTTTCTAAGGACCCATTGTTAATATATTCTCTAATGACAATGGGTTTATGTGTAAAAACCGTTGTCAATACTTTCCATAATATATACCACACAAACACAGATCAGTTACAACTACAGCTACAGCCACAGCCACAAACACAAACACAAACACAAACACAAACACAAACACAAACACAAACACAAACACAAACACAAACACAAACACAAACACAAACACAAACACAAACACAAACACAAACACAAACACAAACACAAACACACAACCACACTCTTTCTCATCGTCTCTTTCTCTATTTCTCATCGTCGCTTTATCATCTCCATCACTGTTGTTGTCATCGTCTCTTTCTTTCTCTAATTATCAGGTAAATATCTATCGCTTTATGGTTTTAGGTTTTGTCAGCATCTCCGTCATTATTGTTCTTTACCTAATAATTTTTTTGCATGTGTTTTTCTCGATCATTATTGTTCCCTCTCTAATTATTATTCGCTTAATTAGTTTTTCTGCGTTTATTAGTAAAACAAATTAAATAAAATAAAACAAAGAAGAAGATGATGGAGAGGAATGCATAATAAACTTAATTAATTATTGATATATATATACATTAACTTATTTCATTGCTAAAAATACAATTCTTAGATGTTCATAGAGAGATACATTCTCTTCTATGATATTCATCCTCTCCTCCTTTGCTATTTGGAGGTTTCGTTCCGCAGATGCTATATCGTCATATAGCTGCATTATCTGCGGCTCTAACAAGCCATTTTTTTTTGGCGTCCTTGAGTGCGATCCGAGCTTCCTCAAGGTAGCTCCTGTACCTCCTCTCGATTTCCAGCAACTGGCGTATGAAACTCTTGTTGTACTCGGTCATAATGCATGTATTACGAATGGTATCATTCATTGTTGAAGGAAGTTTGGAGTTTTTTAGGTTTTAAATATTTAGGGTTTGGAGAGTTTAGGGTGGAGATAGTGATATAATGGAATGGTTATTGAGATAATGCATGAATTTATACTTAGTAATGTGTCGTTTGAGTTGTTTATTAATTAATATATGTTTAGGAAGTTGTGCCATCATATCTGCTTCAAATCTTATAACCCTTCTCATTCCATATATTGTCCTTTCATATGCAGGGATTTGGCAGTAATAATGCATGCATCGGAATTATAAGGGGCAGTAATAATGCATGCATCTAGTAATATATAATTTTTTTTTTTAAATCAACAACAACGGTTATTTTAAAAAAACTCGTTGTCTTTAGTTATAACAACGGTTTTTTTCTATTGTAACTGTTGTTATAACTTTTCCACAAAAAAATAGTCACACTTTCCACAAGGAATGTCTCGTAACGACAACGGTTTTTAACCGTTGTAAATAATTTTCACAACGGGTTTCTTAGAAAAACCAATCGTTGTTAAAACCTTTAACAACGGACGCTTTAACAACGTCCGTTTTTTATATAACAATGGTTTTTAACCGTTGTTATAGCCTGTATCTGTAGTAGTGAGAACCATAAACTTGAAATACAACCCATAATCCAGTCAATAAACTGAGTAGGGAATTTAAAAGCAGTCAGCATATTTCTTCACAAAAACCCATTGAATAGAATCAAAAGCCTTCATGAGATCAAAACCCACCTTTTACCTTTATTATTATTATTATTATTATTATTATTATTATTATTATTATTATTATTATTATTATTATTATTATTATTATTATTATTATTATTATTATTATTATTATTATTATTATTATTATTATTATTATTATTATTATTATTATTATTATTATTATTATTATTATTATTATTATTATTATTATTATTATTATTATTATTATTATTATTATTATTATTATTATTATTATTATTATTATTATTATTATTATTATTATTATTATTATTATTATTATTATTATTATTATTATTATTATTATTATTATAGTTATTATTATTATAGTTATTATTATTATTATTATTATTATTATTATTATTATTATTATTATTATTATTATTATTATTATTATTATTATTATTATTATTATTATTATTATTATTATTATTATTATTATTATTATTATTATTATTTTTTGATTACTTATACCTTAACTAATTCGCATTTTTAAATCTTATACCTAAGATAACTTTCTTTAAAATCTTATACCTAAAATAACATTTTCTTCCAAACTTGATATCAAATCATAAAAAAATGCCTTAAATTAACGATTTTATCCTTACTAATTGGATGGTTTTTAATGGTTGTAATTGTGGACGTGTGGGTTAATAGGTGGGAAAATGATGATGGTGTTTAATTAGTAAGGAGAAGATCCTCAATTCAGAGCTTTTTTCGATATTTGGTATCAAGTTTGGAAGAAAATTTTATTTTTGGTATAAGATTTGAAGAAAAGTTATCTTAGGTATAGGATTTGAAAAAGTGAGTTATTCAAGGTATAAGTTGTCAAAAAACCCTTATTATTATTATTATTAATATTAATATTATTTTTTTATAAAAGGATGCGCGCAGCTTTCATTAAAAGAAAAATAAAAGTTTACATGAAATTGGTGGGGAGCCGAGAGACAATCTGGGCTCCCACACCCTTAGCAATAGAAAAGCTAAGTCTAGTAAAAATGTAAGCGGCCACCCGAGCCCCCGCATCCTAAGATACCGAGAATTTCTGGATCCGCTTGAGCAAGGCAACAGCATCCGAACCCAGCTCCCCAAGTGAAGAGAAAGAGAAAGGAAGGAAACCATAACCCGCTACCGCACACAAATCCCCATACTTAGCACACTTTCGCTGAGCAGCATCAGCGACAACCCGGCCAGGCACAAAATCCGTCATCCCAGTCTGAGTCAAAGGAGAAGAACCTGTCAAGTCAACGCACACATCACGCCCCCTGTCCCAAGAATAAAGCAATAAATCCGCAGGACGAAGAGAGCCACCATGTCCATCAACCAAACCGATATCAACCTCCTTTCCCGCGATAATACGGATCTATAGCGGATGTCGAAAAGAGTGTCCCGGACAAGGTTATGCCGATGTTTAACGCCCACGATGCCGATCAAGAAACAGCGTGGTCCCCAAAAACATCCTCAGCAAAAACCCGAGAGCAAGCCAGACAGGGCCAAGGTACCGTGAATAACGGAACACCCAGACGATACCCCAGCACACTACGGTAAGTCCTCCCGTTCATAGTCTGACCCAACCTTGAGATAGGAACCGCACGTAACCAATCCGAGGAGTGAGAACCCCGCTGAGACTGCCATAAAGCAAGCTGGCGTGGTGTCAAAGAGAAAACAAACTCTGAGGCAGCAGCAACCGTCGCGAAATAATATCTGCCAATTTCTTCATAAGTTTGGGGGCAGCAATTTCACTAGGGTTACCTAAAATACCAGATCCTGTAGTCGCAGTAAACACCTGCGCGACATCATCAAAAGCAGGGCCGGCAGCTACAATACCAGAAGGGCCGAGGAGCTTAGCCTGCAAACAAGCAGACTGCAAACGGGACGCAATAAAAGCATAAAATAAAACATCTCCTGCCGCATAGACACCAAGACCACCAAGCTAAAAGGGAATGTAGCAAGGCGCCACTGCCAATCTCCAAAACCCGGCCCTGACGCGGTGACAATACGTTCCAAGCTAGAACGAAGACCGGCATCAAAAGGAAGATGGACAGACCCAAAAATACTAGGGGAGCAAGTACGAAGTGAGAAGTAGAGCTTGGAAATACCAGTACAAGCTCGAAGAAGAAGCAACTCACATTGCGGGTCCTCAATCCTCGCAACCAAATCCATTAGCTCAATGGTCTTGGTTACTCTCTTCGCCACAATCTCACTGCTAAAATCAGAACAAGCACTGACAGGTCCACCCAAAACTGTAACACCACGCAATGGCCGAGAAATAGAAGGGGGGAAAACCCCAGGAAGTCGACTCCGAGGATCCGCAACAGGCCAAAACACCTCCGTCTTGGAGACATTAAGATGCAATCCAAAACGAGGGCCATCCACCATAATCAAATCCAAGACCTTCCCCACCTCCAAAGTATCACCCACGATGGTGCCATCATCTAAGTACCACGCCTGCAAAGTGAGGTCAAAAGTGTCCCGGATCTTGCAAACTAATGGATGCAAAACCAAAGCGAAAAGCAAAGGGCCCAACGGATCACCCTGCTGAACACCCTGACAAGACCACAAGCAGTGCTCCCCATAAAAAAGGCAGGTCGGGCTGGAATAACAAAACTCCACCCAACGGGAGAGAGCCGGGCAACGACGGCGGACCTCCTGAAGCATGGTCGAATGATCAACAAGGTTGAGCGCATTAAAATCAACCAAAGAACATAGAAAGCCCCACCTGAGCCCCCGAGCCTCAATGAGCCGGTTCAAGGCATGCAAGATAGCCTCTCCTCCACCGGACACACCCACCCCGAACTGAAGCCCATCAAAATAAGAAGATAAAGACGGACCAACCATAGAAGCACCAACCTTAGAGACAAGCCATCTTCAGACCGTACCAACAGCAATAGGCCGAACCCTACCACCCGGTTTAACGAGTGGCGTGAGAGGGGCGCTGGCAATGTACTCACCCAGAGGAAGAGGACACCGGCCCTCAAGAAAAAAATTAACCACCCTAGTAATAGAAGTGATCAAATCATCGGAGATAGCCACAGCAGCGCCACTCAAACAATCCATAAGGTGTTGGGCCCGAAAACCATCCCTCCCACAGGAAGTACCACGTGGGAAGCTCCGAATCATATCCAAGACCACAGCCGAAGAAGCGACCAGAGGATGATGATCCCCAGACAGAGGAGGCAATGAAAGAGGCGGGGCGACAGGATGCTTCTCAGGCACCCGGACAGCAGCAGTATAATGGCCATCAGAAATCTTCCGCCGACATTGGCGGAGGTTAAGCTCACTCAAATCCAGATCCTCATCCACACTAAATAAAGAAGGACCCTCATCAAAACACTCTTGCAACAACTGCAAACCCCCCCAGGTGCCCCCCAAGCAAGGATAGCCCTGGCAATACTCTCCTTCTGATACTGACGCCGAATAGCAGTCCGACACTCATGATTACTCCGAGGAGCGAAAGTCTTGAGCAAACAAAGTGGTAGAACAAGCAAACGAACCCAGCGGGAGAGATCACTAGGGGAATCAAACACCTCATCCAAGGCCCCTTTCAAAGCCCGAGCAAACCCAAGACGGCACTTAGGAGGAATAGATTTCACGGTGCGAAGGTCTAAAGACAATAAACGATCCAGCAAAGATATAGACCACTGAATGAGCTCTACACTATCATCAGAAGAAACCGAAGTAGAAGGAGCCAAAGGTCTCGGAATACCATGAATATGGAAGGTGTAAAGGCCATCAACACACTCCGGATGCAACACAAAATCACCCCGACTATGCCGACATCTTGCTCTAATAGTACGGGTTTTAAAACACACCCCACACAACCAGAGCTCTATCCGTCTCAAAGAACTCTCGGCATTGGAATAAACAGTCAAACTATCAGTAAGAGTCTGACGCGTAAGGTCCAACGCACCATCCTGGCAATGTCGGTCCTGTAAATGTTTCTGCCAAGCTGCCTTAGTAAGGCCCTTACCAAAACCATCCCGACACCCATAAAGACCCGAAAAAGGACAATGGTACCGCACAAGCTCTTGCATGAAGGAAGAAGCAAAACCCCACACCCTACCTGCACAAAAACCGATATAGCCACCAAAAACAACCACCCGAACGAAAACCACCACACGGGCAAATGCACAAGCAGCCAGAGGCAAGACCCACTCCCGGCCAAGGTGACCACCAACACACCACCCACTCCGGTGATGATCAACAACCACCCCAAGCAACCCAAACCCCACGGCACTATCACCCCGCAACACCCACCACAAACCACAACCACCACAAGGCAGCAGCAGCAGACAGTGGCCGGACACAGCACCGACAGAGAAAAAGGAGCAGCAATCACGAGAAAAAAGAAAATGAAACCGTAATGCGAAAAAGGACCAAAACGCATACAAAACACAGAAACTCACCGTAGAACAAACATGGGCATGACCGTCAGCCACCACAGCTATGACCGGCGACTTGAGGTCTGATGGCCAAAGGGTGGTGGCACCGTGAGTCAACCACCGCAGGCAGGCAGAAGGAACTCACAGAAATGACGGCAACAACCCACGCAGAAAAACCCCAGACGCAAAACAACCGCTGAAAACCACCAACAATGGGCTCCCCTTGCCGGCGACGTGAGGTCTAATGGCCGGTGAGAATGGTAGGTGATAGTTAACGACGGCAGTACGTCGGAATCGCAGGCGAAATGTGTGCCCTAAAAAAAAAACCACCGCAGAAACCCTAATGATCCAAGACCGACGAACCCACTACCGGCGGTGAAGAAGAGGCCGGCAGGAGGGAAAGACGGTGATGGCGGAGAGAGTCTGACGGTAGCAGAAAACGGCAGCCGTCACACAATAACACACAAAACCGAAACCGCAAAACCCAAACAAAACACCACAGATTAACCCACTACCGACGGCGTGAGAAGACGGTGGTGGCAGTGGGTGAAAGACGGCGGCGGAAGGCGTGGTGACCTGATGACAGCAGACGTGATAGGGCAGTCGCAAGTTATTATTTTATTATTATTATTATTATTATTATTATTATTATTATTATTATTATTATTATTATTATTATTATTATTATTATTATTATTATTATTATTATTATTATTATTATTATTATTATTATTATTATTATTATTATTATTATTACTACTACTACTACTACTACTACTACTACTACTACTACTACTACTACTACTACTACTACTACTACTACTACTACTACTACTACTACTACTACTACTACTACTACTACTACTACTACTACTACTACTACTACTACGACTACGACTACGACTACTACTACGACTACGACTACTACTACGACTACTTCTACTACTACGACTACGACTACGACTACTACTACTACTACTACTACTACTACTACTACTACTACTACTACTACTACTACTAGTACTACTACTACTACTACTACTACTACTACTACTACTACTACTATTATTATTATTATTATTAGGGTTATTTTATAGGAATACTCTAAACTATTAGGGTGTTTCTTGAAATACTCTAACCTTTGATTTAACTAGGTATATACCAAACTATTACACTCATTCTCTTTTAATAAAATCATCCATTTTTTAACCGGAAGTAGCAGGTAAAACTAACCACAGGACCCACTTTCCTCCTTATACCCACTTCATCTTCTTCCCTTCCCGGTACGAGATGTAAACTGCATTTTTTCTTCAATTTAAACCTTTTTCCGTCCTCTCCCCTTTAAATTCATAATCCCAAATTAGTATATGACTTCAAAAAAATTCTGATTCCGCAAACTTCTTCACAACATGGATCATGGCTTTTATGAACTCTCCGTACAAGCCTGGAAAGAGTTGATAAATGATAAAACTAATCTCCTTTTAAACATTATAAATAATGCAGGTTGACATTAAATTAATCTCCTGTTAACACAAGATGGAGGTAAAAGGGGTATAATATAATTGATTTGAAATGTACACTGATTCTATATTGCAAATGAGAACAAAGACTACTAATAAATTAGACATTGAAATAGAAATTCGAAAAAAAATGGACAAAATGGGTAAATTGATACCTATACTTCAAATCAAACTAGGTACATTGAAATAAAGAGGGTAATGGCATCAATGGCATTTCGGATAAGATAGCATGATAAATGGTGTATTAGTTTAAGGTAGTGATTTTTGGAGAAGAAAAACAAAATCGAAGTTATAAGGAAAAAAGAAACTCGAAGAACAGGTAGCCCTTCCACCCATTCTATTAAAAGGGGAGGGTTGTAATAGTTGGGTATATACCTAGTTAAATCAAAGTTTGTAGTATTTCGAGAAGCATCATAATAGTTTAGAGTATTCTTATTAAATAATCATTATTATTATTATTATTATTATTATTATTATTATTATTATTATTATTATTATTATTATTATTATTATTTATTTTATTTATTTATTTAATTTTTTTTTTTTTTGCAGAAAGTTAGGATCTTCTCATTACTCAATAAGAAATAGTGTACAGATCCTAAGAATTTCTACAAGGGAGCCGGTGTGACTACCTACCTTAATAACTAAATAAAGAAACCTAGTAAGAACAATTAGCTAGTGGCTAATAGAAAGCTACATTTGATCTAGATCGAATAAGAACATAATACTGAACTTTCCAAACAAGAGCAGTTGGACTTGTTTTAACATCTTGATAAATCCTAGCATTCCTCTCTTTCCATAGCAAATAAAGAACAGACAACAGAGCACATCGTCTTTGCTTTTTAGCCCATCTTTTACCCCTGTTGTGACGCTTGAACAATGCTAGAACTTGACTGAGGGCAGTCAAGGGGGAAGCACTAATCCAACTGGCCACATCAGTCCATACACTAGCAGAGAAGTTGCACTCAAAGAAAAGGTGAACCGTGGTTTCAGTCTGACATTCGCATAAGACACACCTATTCACAAGAAACATACCTCTTTTACATAAATTCTCCACAGTAGGCAGTTTATCTTGTGCAGCAAGAAGACCAATGAAAGTATGCATGGGGTAATTGAAAGAATCAGTCAGGGTATTATGCATCGGAAACAGAGGGCCTTTATGCCTCAAAAGGTTTAGATTTATAGTCCTTCAAACCAAGAATCTGCCTTGCCCTCTCAGTAGTTCCTCCAGCAGATATAAGACAGTCCCTACAGGTAATAACATTGTTCCGAAACCAAGAATGGGCAGCAGTAGGATGAAAGTGCCATAAATCAGTGCCCTTAAGAATATAGGCATGGACCCAATTAACCCATATGTTAGGAGCAGGTGTTTCTATCTTCTTTATCCAAAGCATCATTTGCGCCAACTCAGAATTTCCTTAATGTTAACTCCTCCTTCTTTTCTTGGCAGACATAAACTATCCCATCTCTTAAAGACCATTCTTCTACCTCCTTCAGCAATTCCCCAAAGGAAATCTTTACAGATTTTATTAATTCTTTTAGCAATTCCTTTTGTCAAAAGAACACTTGCTCCCCCAAAAACTTTGTATAACAAATATCACGGAATTTATAAGAGCAAGTTTACCAGCATAACTCAGGAGATTATTTGCCCAATGCTGAATTTTACTTCAGATTTTGTCTAGTATAGGGACAAACATTTTCTGGGTTAGTCTTGCACTAAATAGTGGGAGTCCTAAATACCTTACAGGGAAATCACCTTCAACGTATCCAGTAGTGGACAGAATCAGTTGCTTTAACTAACGAGGAACTCCACCAAAATACAAATTAGATTTCATTGGATTAACTCGAAGACCAGAATTGTAACACCCCGATTTATAAAGGAGCCTCTAGCAAGACATTCCCTGATAAACCGGACTGTTACCATCTCGGTTTCCCGAGGTAGTGAATAACAAATTAAACTCCAAGGCAAATTACATAATTTCTTTAACTTAATTTTTTACAAAACCTCATTTACATCAAATTACAAAGAACTAACATAAATAAAAGTGAAAGTCTTCTAAATGATGATCTAGCTACTAAGTCTTCTGATCTAGTGTCTCACGCCCATCAAGCTCCCATCCTATCTCATAAACCTGTCAAGTCTGCTCCCCAATATTTGGATCGTCACAGGTGTTCACGAATACACAGGGTCAACCACGAGGTTGAGTAGGGAATACAATAAAACAACAAAATATGATATGCATGCTCCTCCGTCACCTCCACCTCCATCTCAACTCATATCTCATAACCCGTACAACCCAGCCATACCGATCCCCGGTAGACTATATATCGACCGTAGCCGATCTGCGCGACTTGCGGTTGAGGACACCAGGGCAAGTCTGCAACCCGCCCGGGCCTTATCACAACATCATCATCACCACACCACGTCACCACAACATCCTCCATCTCCAATGCATATGAATGCTCAAGAAATTAATGCAACACAATATGTATATCATTGAACTGGTAAATCATAGAATCATGCCGGTTCAGAAATGTTGTGATAATATACTCAATACGATCAATTCAGTCAAGCACATTCCAGGATATGAATCATAACATGAATCAACAACCACGAATCAAGTCAACGTTCACAGTTTGGTCATATGAAACACAAACAAGTCAACACAATTCAACAACAACGGTAATAAGTCAAGTGTATTTCCCTACCTTTTCGCAATCCAAGCACGCACAAGCAATCAGTTATGATCCTTCACATATCCATCACCTACATAACATAATTATGTATAATTACCACCTACTCAGTCAATTAATCATTCACCTAACCTAGACTCATCGTAATTTAATAAGAATATCAACTTAAAGAACAAACACGATTTTTCCTGATTTTCCAGCACATGACAGACTCAGAATAAAATACATAACTAATTCCAGAAAAATCAAATTGATACAAGGCCAATTGTATTGGAACGCCATGAGTCTTAGCTACAAATTATATCTAACGTGTTTTTCTCAAATTCCAAACTTATCAAGGGTTTTCAGACAGATTTCCAAAAACTGACAGAAACCGTCGCATAAAAAGTATTGATTCATAAAACGAGTTTAAAACATTATTTTGCAGTAATTCCAAATCCTATTATTATCTAGACTATACAAAGATGATGTATGAAGAAGCCTCATAACTGAATCGACATAAACATTTGGGTTTCAAATCATTTTCCACAACCAAATCAGATTCGCGGACTTTTCAGCGACATGTTCATAAATAAATCACCTAGGACAAACCATAAAGAATTTGACTACGAGATTTTATATGCATAAACTAGACATCAAATAAACAGGACTCTCTTTTCAAACTTTTTGAAGACGAATACTTTAAAATAGTATAAACAATGGAATGAAATCGACTTACAAACAGGGATATCGAATTAGATTGGAATCGATGAGAAATCTTCAATCAAATGAAAGGCTCGACAATTCTTCTTCCTCTCCCTTTCTCTAGGTTTAGAAATGGTTTTATGAATGATAAAATGAAAAGAGGGGAGTGGGAGAGCGGCTCTTAGATTAGGTTTAGGGTAAATGGTGGTTACATGTTCCGGGTAAGGCAAATGGGTTAAACGGGTATGGTCGTTGGGTAAATGTAGATGGGTAAATGGGTGATACGATTCTTGACCCAAAAGACAAAATGTGATGTAGCTCGACTCAACATATACGATATAAACCCGACTTAATAACATTCACGATATTACGATGCAACCAATATAAAATGTATAATACTAATATATAATAATATCCGTTTAATCGATTATATAAAATACGGGGTATTACAGTCTACCCTCCTTAAAAGAAACTTTGTCCCGAAGTTTACCCTCTCCTACCAACCAACGCAAACGAATTATGAAACGCATATACAAAAGTATGTAAGGCACCCACCAAATTGAATATTAAACGCAGTATTACATTCCACCCTCCTTAAAATAAACTTCATTCCCGAAGTTTAACCATAACAGAAACACATCATGAAACACTCCAACATAACCCACACAACGCATAACCAATATAGCCAAACTGAGAAATCACACCTGAAGGTATAAGATTTTACAATCCTACCCTCCTTAAACATGGTTACGTCCCCGTAACTTTCATTATTATAACAAAAGTTCTCAAACTACTGCTAACAACTGAATGAGGATAAAAGATTCACAACTCATGCTCAAGTTAACTAATCCCTACTAAAGACAATCAATATACAAGCTCTCTCAAGGAAGCTACAGTTACTGATGCTACAGCACATCACCACGGATCTGAGCAAAAGCCACGTTAAATAACTTAAGACATTTCAGTATTAATCTAAACACTCTTCATATCAATCAATACATGCAATAACATTCACAGGATCTGCTTGTCAATCTAATTTATACATTACTACTCAGGTTACAAAGATGAAGATGCCTAGGTGCTCACATATGGTTCATGTCAAATAACATCGTTTCATCAAGGTTACTAAGCAAGATCACTAACGTAACATACCACGATAATTCTATCCGGCGTATTCTCGTGGCAGCATATTTTCCAAGAAATATTGGTAACATTTATTCATGTGAATAATCAAATTATGAATGGAACAATGCTTTACAAGGTTACCAGTAAAATCATTAGTAATTATTCATTTCACTAATCATTGTAATCTCATACCTTAGAAACATAGGGAATCAATCAACATAAGAAAAGAATTAGGGTCAAAACTTAATAAATCGATTTATGAAAATTTGTAACCTAATAGGTCCAGTCTGACTTTCCTTTACATAACTGTACAGATTTAGGTCAAGACACAGAATCACCAATAAAATGAAGACAACCAGTTTCGCAGCACTTATCGTCCTAGAAATATCTTTAATCCTCATAACAAAGGGTTGGGATTTATTCACGAATGACGAATGCACATTGATTGACAAATTTTACAAACTTATTGGTCGAGTCAATCAAGCGAGTAAACAGCGATATTGGAAAGTTAACATACAAGACTATCATACATAAAATTTTGTTCTTGGTGTTAAATATTTTTAAACTGCACCCAACACAATGACATAAAAGATTAAATGTGTTTAACTACACCAATTTTACAAATATTCATTACATATCATGCTAATATCAACATACCATGTTAACACATAACTCACTTAAATCACCACATTACATTTCCCGTTTTGACATTCGTAACTAACCACAACCCACCAATTCACTACATGAACGAACAACATGACCAAATTAACCCACTATTTGTGACTCCGTTCTAGCTTCATTCCTACAGACTAGCAAATATCATGAAACCATACAACCGGACAACTTTGAAATCTCATTCCGAATTTATACTCACACGACAAAATTTAATTTCATTTTCAAAACTTTTACTTTTTGGACGGTGAATAACTTTCTTAACATAAATCTTATAACAGAGCCGTCCATAGAATCCATTTACAGCTTACTACGAAACTCAAAATCAGATAAACTTAATTCAATTCCTTCAAACAATACAAGCTTAGGTGTCGACTCATATTTCATAATTCTCAGGTTCATCTTATTCATTTCAGTCCTATCTTTACTAATGAACGACTATTACCTCAACATCAGGATTTTAGTTGCACTTCTTTACTCAGTTATATTCATGGCTAATACGACTACAGCATTTAATCGGAGACCTTTTAGATAGTACACACTTACTAACCCATACATGTCCATACAACCATTTACTTACTTACTAACCCAGGTCAAGAATTAGGCCGATGAATACAACACTCAACAACATACTTAGAACTCATAATTTAGATTATCACACGGTTTCCACCACATCAGTTATGAAACATATCACACCTCCCAGTAAAAGAAACAGACATATGATTCCCAATAACAACAAAATTACTTCCATATCACACATATGTTTAACATTTTAGCAACCATACCATTCAATTATATCCATCAACTCAGTATAATTCATTTTCAGCAAAAAAAAATAAATAAATAAATAAATAAAAGATATCGCATAAACAATTTAAACATGTACATATACCATCATATAACTTGTAAAATATTATCTATGACAAAAGATTAGCAAGGTGAACAAGCTCTCTGGTTTGCACGGTTTGAACAAATAGGCAACTCGCGGCTCAATTAAACGTAACTATAACGACTATCATTTAAACATACGCTTGACATGTGAATCATCAAAGGGTTATCTCATTATAATTCGACGGTTCGAGAATATATTTCAAATATCGTAACTATATCGTAACTATATCAACTATATTTCAAATATCGTGACAATTGCAACAATCACCTTAGCATTTCATGACAATACAACTATGAACATATCCAATAAGGAACAACAACACTATTTTATTATCATATCATAAGTTTAGGTTCAACTGAAATAAATTAATGCAATGAAAGTAATAAGTATAACTATAGGCACACAGACTCACATAAAAGACATGAGAACTCAGATGACATCCTACATGTGTGAACATTTAGACATACTCATTACTACCATCCATGTGTAAACATTTAAACATAATTATTATAAATATTCACGCGAGTATATTAGAACAATCAAGTTAACATTTAACGCCACCAACTTTACCAAGATATGACAATATAGTTTTATATTTATATATATATCCGACCACTATACAAATATGATGAACACACCAGAGATATTACAACATGCCAACATATATAAAATATGCAACAACTGGACTCGTATAAAATATTTCACCCTCGATTAAGGATCAGATTAAGCTATTCAATTTCACACATACTATCATGCCAACAATGTTATAAACTAAACTTTAATTTTTTTTTTATCACTTGTTAAGATACATAACCAATGAATATGTGTGCTACTATCATCATATAAGGACACTATAATTTCACATTAATAAGGCTCATGAAATAATCGAACAACTGTATGAAAACTCAACATATAATTCACATTTTAAAAGTTAGGATTCACGTTGTAACTTCCAAAAATCACGAATAAATAACCGTTCAACGAAAACTTGAGTTATATTACTTTTTATAACATACAGAGAGTTAATAATTCGTGAGAAAAAGAATGAGGTCCAAAGCTCAAGAATTCCATTTTTAAAGAATTTTACAACTCAGTTGGTCCAAACAAGTATGTGACAGCAATTGGTCCGAAACTTGGGTCAGTTTGCAAAACTTACCATTTAATATAGAAACATCAAGAATTTTCGTGGCTTATCAATTTGAAAACATATGCGAATCTTCTGATCGATGGAGTTGGAATTATGCAAAAATTATTAATACAATTTAAATGAGGATTTTTACAAAATCGTTGGTAAAAACATCACTGCACAGGAACTTCCTGACTACAGCCCACTAAAATATTTATTACTCATAATCCGTATATCCTATAAGCATGAAACCAACGCCAAATGAACATTAACTCCCCAGGCTATCTCCAATAAAATTTTCATCCATAGGCAATAAACAGAAAACAAATGCCAGTAAGGTCAATTAAAGAGTAAAATCAAACAAAACGAGTTTCAGCACTAGGTCATTCTTTACTATGTTACAAGCTCTTATGAACATACTATGTATACTAACCCATCCCAACTTAAATCTCACACTTTGTACTTACGTAAACATCTATCCCATAGAATCCCTTCGCATCTCGATCTACTCCTTACATCTAAATCACAATTGTTATGACTAGAAACATGCAATTCAATAGTGTTTTTGATTACTATCACAATACTATAATAGCATGGCTTCGGGATCACATAACCGCATATCACTAGACATAATAGTACTATCAACACATCATTCAACATCTATCCAGATAAATCTCATCAATTCGCAATTATTTTCATGCTCACGATTACCACAATCCAACACTTCATTGATTATCAACCTGAACACGGAAATTTTATTTCTTATCTCCACAACATCACATGATCACGCCATCATTCATACAAAATACTTACCGTAACGTTGTCCTGCAGCATGGTTAGAATATACGGGTCTCAAGGTGTACATCCACTCGATTATATCCAAGGTTTTCCTTCTAACTACCCCATTCACTCAATTTATCTCGGGTTACCTGGTTCAAAACTGAGAGGGAAAAAGAGCACGCATAAGGCCGCCTTCTTAACCGCACTGTGAGCTCCTAACAGTTTATTCCCAGGGGTTCATTTTATTTAGACACATCCTACGTTCATTGGGTTCATTGGTTTAGGCCTGAGGATCGTTCTCTCTGATACCACTTTGTAACACCCCAATTTATAAAGGAGCCTCTAGCAAGACATTCCCTGATAAACCGGACTGTTACCATCTCGGTTTCCCGAGGTAGTGAATAACAAATCGGAAAATTCACGTGGTACCCTCGAACTTTGTCATTTTTCACGTGGTACCCAACTTTTTAAGTTTGTGCACATGATATCCTTGAAATTAGATTTTCAAGCACAACATGTCCTTTTTATCGTTTTTAAAATTTTCAATTGAGCATAAATTATAGACCAGAAATCGGAATTGACTAATTTTTTTTTCCAAATTGATTAACTCTTCGAGATCTGTAAATTGATAAAACAAAATTGGTAATTCGGAAATTTATGATCGAAGATATGTTTGATTTGAGATTTTCGTTAAAAAAAACCCTATAAAATGTCAGTCAACAAATTTTTTTTCTCAAATCGTAGATTATGACGAGATAATCATTTAACGAAAAAAAATTGGCCGATTCTGAATTCCGATCAAGGAGTTATGCGCAATTGAGTTTTTTTACAGCGACAAAAAGGATATGCTGTGCATGAAAATCAAACATGGAGGGTATAATGGACACAAACTTAAAAAGTTGGGTACCATGTGCAAAATGGCAAAGTTCAAGGGTACCACGTGAATTTTCCGATAACAAATTAAACTCCAAGGCAAATTACAAAATTTCTTTAACTTAATTTTTTACAAAACCTCATTTACATCAAATTACAAAGAACTAACATAAATAAAAGTGAAAGTCTTCTAAATGATGATCTAGCTACTAAGTCTTCTGATCCAGTGTCTCACGCCCATCAAGCTCCCATCCTATCTCATAAACCCACAAGTCTGCTCCCCAATATTTGGATCATCACAGGTGTTCACGAATACACAGGGTCAACCACGAGGTTGAGTAGGGAATACAATAAAACAACAAAATATGATATGCATGCTCCTCCGTCACCTCCACCTCCATCTCAACTCATATCTCATAACCCGTACAACCCAGCCATACCGATCCCCGGTAGACTATATATCGTCCGTAGCCGATCTGCCGACCTTGTTTGAGGACACCAGGGCAAGTCTGCGAACCCGCCCGGGCCTTATCACAACATCATCATCACCACACCACGTCACCACAACATCCTCCATCTCCAATGCATATGAATGCTCAAGAAATTAATGCAACACAATATGTATATCATTGAACTGGTAAATCATAGAATCATGCCGTTCAAATGTTGTGATAATATACTCAATACGATCAATTCAGTCAAGCACATTCCAGGATATGAATCATAACATGAATCAACAACCACGAATCAAGTCAACGTTCACAGTTTGGTCATATGAAACACAAACAAGTCAACACAATTCAACAACAATGGTAATAAGTCAAGTGTATTTCCCTACCTTTTCGCAATCCAAGCACGCACAAGCAATCAGTTATGATCCTTCACATATCCATCACCTACATAACATAATTATGTATAATTACCACCTACTCAAACAATTAATCATTCACATAACCTAGACTCATCGTAATTTAATAGGAATATCAACTTAAAGAACAAACACGATTTTTCCTGATTTTTCAGCACATGACAGACTCGGAATAAAATACATAACTAATTCCAGAAAAATCAAATTGATAGAAGGCCAATTGGATTGGAACCCCATGAGTCTTAGCTACAAATTATATCTAACGTGTTTTTCTCAAATTCCAAACTTATCAAGGGTTTTCAGACAGATTTCCAAAAACTGACAGAAACCGTCGCATAAAAAGTATTGATTCATAAAACGAGTTTAAAACATTATTTTGCAGTAATTCCAAATCCTATTATCATCTAGACTATACAACGATGATGTATGAAGAAGCCTCATAACTGAATCGACATAAAAATTTGGGTTTCAAATCATTTTCCACAACCAAATCAGATTCACGGACTTTTCAGCGACATGTTCATAAATAAATCACCTAGGACAAGCCATAAAGAATTTGACTACGAGATTTTATATGCATAAACTAGACATCAAATATATAGGACTCTCTTTTCTATCTTTTTGAAGACGAACACTTTAAAATAGTATAAACAATGGAATGAAATCGACTTACAAACAGGGAAATCGAATTAGATTGGAATCGATGAGAAATCTTCAATCAAATGAAAGGCTTGACAATTCTTCTTCCTCTCCCTTTCTCTAGGTTTAGAAATGGTTTTATGAATGATAAAATGAAAAGAGGGGAGAGGGAGAGCGGCTCTTAGATTAGGTTTAGGGTAAATGGTGGTTACATGTTCCGGGTAAGGCAAATGGGTTAAACGGGTATGGTCGTTGGGTAAATGTAGATGGGTAAATGGGTGATACGATTCTTGACCCAAAAGACAAAATGTGATGTAGCCCGACTCAACATATACGATATAAACCCGACTTAATAACATTCACGATATTACGATGCAACCAATATAAAATGTATAATATTAATATAATAATATCCGTTTAATCGATTATATAAAATACGGGGTATTACAAGAATAATCAGCAAAGAGGTGGAGACACTTAGCCACTGCCTGAATAGATGGGAGATACCCTCTTGTAAACACAAGCAGATCATCAGAAAAAATGAGGTGTGTGAGCTGAACTTGCACACATTTTGGATGGTAGGAAAAGCCAGAAACAGTGGGGAGTTGCCTTAACAATCTTGATAGTACCTCCATACAAAGAGTGAATAGGTAGGGTGACAAGAGATCACCCTGCCTCAGACCTCTCTGCCCAGGGAAAAACCCCTCAATGGATCCATTAATACTAAGAGAGAAGTGGGAAGAAGTTGCATAAGCTAAGATCCAATCAGAAAATTTCTTAGGGAAGCCAAACTGAATTAAGTTAGAGGCAAGGAAAGACCAACTCACAGAATCAAAAGCTTTTTATATATCCACTTTAAGCATACATCTGGGAGCGAGAAGACTTCTTCTATATTTGGATGCCAACTCGTGAGCTAACATTGAATTATCAAACAAATCTCTCCCTTCAATGAAAGCAGCTTGCTCCAATTCAACTACATCCCCCAAAACAGTTTTCAGTCTATTAGCCAGTATCTTACTCACTGTTTTATAAAACACAGTGCATCAAGATATAGGACGGAATTCGGTGACAGAAGTTGGAGATTCCTTCTTTGGAATAAGAGCTATAAGAGTAGAATTTGCTGCTGTGGGCATTCTCCCTTTCTGAAAAAACTCAAGAACAGCTGCAATGAAATCAAGACCGGTGATAGACCAAGTGTCCTTAAAAAATCCTGAAGAGTAACCATCCACTCCTGGGCTTTTGTTGTTATCAATAGAATAAAGAGCATCCTGAATTTCCTTGATAGTGACCATGTTCTCCAACTGACCAACATCATGAAGAGTATTAGAAGAAAATAGATCAGGAGGAAGAGGGAGAACAGGCTCAGCAGTCCCCAACAGACCTTTATTATAGCCTAGAAAATCATTGGCAACCTGATCTTGCCCTTGACAAGTGCGACCATGGAGATCTTCGATAACCCCTATAATATTCCTACTCTGCATAGCTGCAATACTAGTATAGAAATATCTAGTATTAGCATCACTTAATTGGAAATGCTGGATTTTAGCCTTCTGAGCCAGGACTCTCAGTTCAGCAGATTTCAGATTCACATAAGAAGCAGTGAGCTCTTTCTCTTTTGCAAGCAGCAACTGATTTAGAGGAGATGATTGAAGAAGGAACTGGCATTTTGAAAGGTAAAGTTTTGCTTCAGCAACTCTATTAGAAATCCCTGAAAACTCCTTATTATGTAACCCTTTTAAAGAAACTCTCAGATTTCTCAGCTTAGAAAAAAGAGAATAAATCCGGCTGCCAGAATACCCTGCACTCCATTTAGTAGCAACCATTGAGGAAAAATCAGGGGAGAAAGACCAACAATTGAGATATTTAAATAGTCTAGGCTTTTGTCTTTCAGTGGGAATGGAAAGAACAATAGAGGCATGGTCTGACACACCTACTGGCAAAAACGTCACAGTGGAAGCAGGAATTTGGAGAAACCAACTGGGATTGACCCGTAATCTATCTAGCTTTGCCCACTTTGGAGATTGAGCCTGTTTATTATGCCAAGTGAAAAGACCTCCTGTATAAGGGTGGTATAACAGAGCAGAGTCATATAAACAGTCGATGAACTCCTGCATTTCTCTACCATGAAGCACACAGCCCAGTATTTCATCTGCATTCAAAGAGACATTAAACTCCCCTACACACAGTCAGGGCTCAGCTAGACCTATAGAAAGACTCCTAAGACTATCCCAAAGAGCCAGTCTCTCAGAGGCTCTATTAAAAGCGTAGACAAAGGTAACCTTTATTTTCCTTTGAGTAGCATGATGTAGCAAAAGAACAATGGATGAATTGATCCCCTTGCGCCAAAACTTGCAATTTCACAGTGATAGAATTCCATAAGACCCAGAGTTTACCCCCATGATGCATACCATAGTTATTATCCAATTTAAACTGTTGAAACATTCTTTTATGAATGGACTTTGCCAAAGTTTGTTTTATATGAGTTTCAATTAATAAACCACAATCCACTCTTTGTGACTTGAGGAAGTCTAAAACCTCCTACTGTTTTAGAGGGTCAGTCATCCCCCTCACATTCCAAGAGAAAATGATCATTGAAGTGATAAAGGGGGAGGGAGGCCTCCAGGGTCAATCTCCACCACATTTCCTTGTTCAAGGTCAACATGAACAGTGTCATGCTTTACCCCAATATAAACTATAACTGGGTCACCAGTATCTTCAAGAGAAGAGTATTTATTTTCCAAAGTGGAGATAACAGGGTCCTTAGGAGAGACTGCCCCTTTCTTTCCTGACTTCTTATGAGAAGGCTGAGAAAATCCCTCCTTGTCTGTAACAGGAGAATACTGAATAGTTGCAGGGGTAGGAACAGGAACTGGCTGCTTCGGTTTATAGACTTGTTTTGGCTTTTTCCTATTACACCTATCCTGTGTATGCCCTATTTTCTTACAAGTGTGACAAAAGTGAGGAACCCACTCATAGTCTATCTTCTGTAAAACTGTACCCCTATAAGGTGTCTCTAGAGTCATTCCCTTAGGCAATTCCTTAGACAGATCCACCTCCACCAAAATCCTAGCAAAAGCAATCTTACTCTTGGTAGTAGTTGGTTCATCAGCACAGATAGGACAACCCACAAAGCTAGCAACCTTACTCAATGCAGACTGAGACCATAAACAGGGATCCAAATTAGAAAATAGGACCCATATTGGCACGGTAGAGACAACAGCAAGTTCCTCAACTACTTGGGGGGGGGGGGGGGTCCAAGTCTTAAGAATCGAAAGTAGTACCAACGTCGGGAGAAATACAAGATTTCAGGAGTGGTAATATGATTCCAGTGTTTACCTACCAGGGTATTCAATTCAACAATTGATGTCTGACGACCCATAATAGTCCCTACCAAGGTACAACTCTAATAAACAACTTTTGTGGCTATGTCTTCCTCCTCAATAACCACCGCCGAATCATTCCCTTTAACAAAGGAAAGAGCCATACACTACGCCAAATAAGACCTTCAATAACGGTCAGATAATGCAATTACCGTTATTAAATATAAACACGGAACCGTTATTGCAACGACTGTTGTTAAATATATAACACGGTTGTATACAAACACGCGACCGTTATATAACATCAATAACGGATCTATAATACTGTTATCACAACTCAAGAACCATTATAAAACTGTTGTTAAATATGTTTATGGCAACGGGTATACTTTTAGGAAACCGTTATTTAATATTAATAACGGTTTCAAACCTGTTGTCCTAGTTTACTATTGACAACGGCTTAGTGGTTCCAAACCGTTGTTAAATATTATATATGATAACGGTTCATTTCGTTATCTTATTTAATTAAATGTCAAAATTTAACAACGGTTTTATTGCGTGCTAACCCGTTGTTATATTTATCGATTGATGAAACTTTGACAACGGTTCTTCTTAAATAAACCGTTGTAAACATTTTGAACTCGACAACGGTTATCGTTCGTTATCTTATATTTTTGGCGGTTTGAATGGGAAAAAAAAGATGTCAACGGTTATTTATCTAAATAAAACCGTTGTCAAATAATTGTTTGCAATGGGTTGTTTTTAACCGTTATCGTTTTAATTTTTTTTTAAATGATTTTAGCTTGTTCTAGCAGCTGCTGAAATGCTATTTTTTCAGCAGCGTTTGTAGCAGCTGCTGGAATGCTATTTTTCAGCTGCTGCTGAAAATAGCATTCCAGCAGCTGCGCACTGCAAAAATTCAATCCTGGATCAAAATATTACACCCCGTGATCAATTAAACCCAGTTTCAAAACAGTACAAACAGGATGATCAAAAGCCAAAACACAACTTCCTCGAAAAAACAAAAGAAGCCAATACACAATGTCTCTATATATATACACACACACACACACACACGTATATAAAGCATGAGCAAGCTATTGAGACTCCGCTAATGAAACAACATAAATGGCCACATATTTCTCATCTGATTGATGTCCTCTGGCGAATATTCTGGGGCTTTGTTGAGTATTAGTGGAAACTACAATTCAAAATATACATAATCAAAATAGATATAATACATGGAAGTATACAGAATTGAACTCAATTTACGTCTGAAATAGTTTTTAAATCACACTAACCCGTATCGGAATAGTAGAAAGTTTTCCGTTGATAACCTTCCACATGGACTCACAAACGTAAAAGGCGCATTGTTTATCGTCTGGTGCTTTAGGAGACTATTATATAAATCACACACAAATCAACTGAATTAGATAATCAACCTCTCGCATAAACATTAATTAAATGATACGAGCAATTATTAAGAATACACTTACTAATGGCAAGATAAAATTGGGAACAATGTTGCTTTCATATTTCCCAATTGGACATAATTTTTTTTTTTTGCTTCAAAAACACTAATTAATAAATATACACACATGCCATTATTATTTGCATATATATGGCTCAAGTCATACAATAACAAATGACATTATTGAGGGTTTTAAACTTACTCAATTATCATTCTTACACAACTGTCAGAGGGTTTGCCTTCGCGAGAGTCAATCAAGTACACTGTTTTTGTTTCTACTTGGATTGCCAGTAGCACCCAAGGCTTCCTATTCAATTTGGGACATTGAACTGTTAGTTTATTTACACGCATTTAAGCATGTTAATAATAAATTTATAGAACCGTGATTCATTACAATAATCACGTACTATACATACATATTCTCATTGTAGGGGGAAAGCCATAGTTTTTTGCACGACATCAACCGATGAGCGATACTATTGATTTGTTCTTCATATGAAATTTTGGGCACAGAGAACGCCTTAGGACTCAAGAATCCGTAGGTGTGAATTGGGACCTTCCACTCGGCGAACTGATTATTGAGGTACCTATTACGCCACATGGAATGAAGATTGCTATTGTAATTGATAATTTAAACAAACATCATTATTCGTAAATGGAAATGACTAAATAGTTTTATTAATAAAACTTACTTCATCCAAATCAAAATGTGAACAGCATCTAAATTGTCAAGGTCGACAAATTCCATCAGTTCCTTCGGGTCCAGTATAGCTATATCAGCTGCGCCCATAATTTCCTTTTCAATGTTAATCATGACTACATCCCATGTAGGTGACCTCTTTACAGCCAGGTTGTGCAAAGCCTTCAGCGAAGCAGTTTTCATCTAATTCTTATATTCACGTGATTCATAATAAGAATCATAAGCAGGCTTGGCTGCAACAACTTTCGTTGACGTAGTAGTAATTAGTTTAGCTGCCATCATGGATTTACTTAAGTTCTTCAAAAATAAAGATTAAAGTACTTACGATATGTTAATATCCGTACCCCAATATATTTAATGAACAAGTAATAATTAACGTCTGCATATAGGTACCTCGGGGATGACAACATTGATGAGGTTGTCAGGCCATTGCACATAAGAGCTTAGGGCTTCTTTCAAATAAGTGAGCCCCTCATTAGGAAATGGTACTTTTACTTCCCCATACTCGTCTTTATATAATTGGAACACTTCCACTTTCCAGCAATTGTGACGAAGGGGTATACCATGAACCTTACCTTGCTGAAGCCGATCGTAATTGAACACGTATCCCCTGGTAACAACAACTTTCTGTTTCCCCTGTAAATAGGACAGACGACAAGGCAGCTTGCAATCGCCCTTCACGTCAGCTTTAATCAATTAGTACACATACATTCACTACCTTTAATAAATTTCATAAGTAAAAAACGTGTGTGATATAAATAATTATAAACTAGCAGCTATTACCTTTTTCGATGTTGAGAAGAACATCTGATCATCAACTACCTCCACTTCATCCTGTGTCACGGCCTTCCTGGAATCCTCTTCCTCTTCAACTGCCTGATATCGATCCTCGGCTCCCATTTCAGTCTCCTTTCCCATTTTCTTCTCCCTTGTCATGTCATCCTCGGCTTCCTTCTGTACATTAACACTTGTCCATATAACACGTACTGATTTTCCAAATCTTATAACACACTGTATATAAGACATAAATATTATTACCTCTTTTTCCTCCTCCTCCTCCTCCTCTGCTTGCTTTATGACTTGTTGAACCATATCCAACTCCTTTTCAGATGGCTTTTCCCCAGTTTCCAACATTCTCACCATCAACCTAGCTAATTTCTGTAGCTGTGTAGTAGAAATTAATGTCAGCATATATAGTTGTAAATTAATTACGTTGGTTCAAATACATTATTTATAGAATACCTTCTTGGAATCATCACCACGTCGAGTAGTTTTCCCAAAATACTTAGTGATACCAACATGCATTCCTACCCCTCTCACACAACCTGGATGCTCTGCTTTGCCGATTGCCCTAGCAAGAATGTCATCACGTCCTTCAGGCTTCCATTTTCCTTCATGTACCTCCTTCTCACAGATCCTCTACATACACATAAAATCATTAAGCAACTCACAATTATATAACTCCGACTACCAGTGGTAGGAGTGACATATTTATTCAAAATTACAATTTTCTCTTTGATGTCCTTATCATATTCAGTTTTCGTCTTTCCATTCTTAGGAGTGTGACCTTCCACCCAAGCGTCATGACGACTGAATTTTCCAAGCTTTCCCCACAATTCATTCATCTCATTGATATCCTCTCAAAATATGTATGATTACTATAAACATATATAACATTCATCACCTAATAGTCTAATACTATAAGAATTATGTACTAACAAGTTTCTTCTTAATCAATCTATAACCACCTCGGGAGCCGTAAAAGACGATCTTTTTCTTTGAAATGTTCGCCTTGTTCCTCTCACTCATAACCTTCATCAAATAAATTGTATCAAGAAATGTAAGCATAACCAAACACTGAACTAAGTATACTTCTTTACTTATTATTATTAAGTTACCTTAAACTTGTCAGACTGCCTATAAGCGATATAGCTATCCCAATGGTCCTGACTGACATACGGATACTTCTTGTTTGGTGGTTTCTTGTTCATCTCCCCGGTTTCCTTGTTGAACAAGTGGTTCCCAGCAATCTTTAACTTCCAAGATCTGAGGGCTTCCCCTGTCTTTTTTTTAGTTACTTATCATACATTTCGGGGACAACGTAAGCTAACTGCATATATGATGAGCATAGTTGGTACAAGTGTTTCGGCTAATACACATATCAAGTAGTAACTTAATTTTATCTAAAACATTTATTATTGTATATACATACCTTTATTCTGTTTATTAGCATGGTGTTCCGTATTTTACTCAGTTCACTGATACGCGGCGTACTCAGAGGCACATACTGTCTTACACAATAACCAATCCCACTCGCAAAATACCCGGCATTCTCACCATGTGGCAGCCCCGTATCTTTATCCCATTGTTAAGGATTAGGTATCGTTGAATTTATTGCTTCTAGGGAAACCCTGTGGCGCATTCGTCCCGTAGTGTGTTGCAAATTATTGTCATCACCTGAGTCATCGCCTGACGTATTTCCATCGTTTCTTTTGTTCTTTTCGACCATATCTAAAGCAGAAATTAATAAACAAATAATAACAATGCATACTTATAATAACAAACAAATCTCTAGAGATGAGGGTTTATTACTTCTTTAAAGAGGAGAATCCGGATTGATCTGGTGGCGGCAATGGCGATGATGACGATGACTGCGATGGCGATGGGATAGACTGGTGGTTGAGGGGAAGCTCAGTGTTTGAGGATATTATGTGGGGGAGGAGAAGCTCAGAGTATATGTGTGAATAATACAACACTTGCAAGACCTTGTTTATTGGAAAATAATAAACACGGCATAAGAAAAACCGTTATATTTTGTTTCCAAACAGACTACGGTTTTGTTTGAAACCGTAATTGATTAGTACTATCTACAACAGGTTAGAAATAACCGTTGTCTGTAATATTTTCATTTTGTTTGATTTTCCCGCCAAGAAATAAAGCATCATTTTTATATACATAACAACGGCTTGAACCGTTATAACTGTACACATCTAGAACAACGGTTTAGGTATAACCTTTTTACTTTATATTTCATTTTGTTTGATTTTACCGCCAAGAAATAAAGCATCATTTTTATATAGATAACAACGGCATGAACTGTTATAACTGTACACGTCCTGAACAACGGTTTAGGTATAACCGTTTTATTTAATAATTCATTTTGTTTGATACGATTTTTCCCTAACCCGCCCGCTGCAACAGCAGAAAAGGTTTACAACAGCAGTTTGATATAATATAACAGCAAGACAATACTTACACATGACGGAAGATATCTTGATTGGATTGCTGATATTTTCACGGCTGCCGGGAACGTTTTTTGGATTTGCTAGTCTTTTCATTAATCCAAATACTTTCATCATGATCATCCCGTGTATATATGTTTGGAATGTTAACATTTTCAACATCATTACCAAATTGCGATATAGCACTGTGATCAAGTCCTTCAAATTCGATGTTTTCATCATCTGGAATTCGGCGATGGCAATATAGAACAACTGACCACTTATTATCCATAGGATCGGTAACATCGAACACTTGTTTTGCTTGTGACGCTAATATAAAAGGATCGTCCTTGTTTCCAAACTTGTCAAAATTTACTAATGTGAATCCTAAATCATCCTTTCTAACACCATTGTTGTTGTCAACCCACTTGCACCGAAATAGAGGTATCTCAAAATCCATGTAGTCTAAAACCAATATCTCTTGAATATCTCCACAATATTGCATTGTACCCAAAATAAGATTTTTATCCTTTGCACGAGCAAAGTATATTGCCTCAGAATCTACGCAAACTCCACTGTTTTGCATTGTGCTCGCCTCTTCTTGAATGTGCGTGTAGAAAGTGTACCCACTGATCGCATACCCGCTATAAAAAGTTGTACGAGCATCAGGACCGAAAGCGAGATGTCGTAGGCTGGTTGAGCAATCATCAATTGGGTTGTCATCATCGTAAATAGTATCCTTAAACCAGTCACTAAATTGCTTGTAATGCTCATTTGCATACCACCTTTCGTTCTTATGAGGGTGTTTTCCCTTAAGGTAACTCTGGTGTTCTATACTGTAAGGCTGGACTTGATCATCATTAAATAGAACGTATGTATGAGCTCTATGTCGCATGTCAGATGACATATCCATGGAAACAAGACCCCTTACACCTTTTCCATTCATGCAGTCACTATGACGATTCGTAAGGGCTCCAATTAACTCATCAAAGGAGAGGTACGCGTAATCCTATTAGATGTGTAATCCTTGTAAACATTCATCAATCGTTCGAATGGGTACTGATATCTCAAATACACTGGCCCGAGATACAAAACCTCCCGGACTAGGTGGACAGTCACATGAACCATAATAGTGAAAAATGAGGGAAGAAAATACATTTCAAATTGACAAAGACTGGTGACGAGGATCTCCTGCAAAGTTTCCGCTTCATCGGGATCAATGACTTTACTGTTGATTGATTTAAAGAAATAGCAAAATCTAATTATAGCATGTCGAACCTTTGGAGGTAGAATGGAACGAACGGCCACAACAAGTAGTTGTTGCATCAATATATGACAGTCATGTTGAAGAGTCTATTGATCCAAAATACTCAAGAGGGAGGGGGGGGGGGGGGGGGGGTGAATTGAGGATTTAAAACTTTTTATAGCTTTTTCGATATTGTATATGTAATTGATTATTTAAAGTTTATTGATTAAACTTTAACTAATCAACTAGTGAATGTAGAACGAAATAAACAAACGAAAAAGAAAAAGGAGACACACGGTTTTTGAAGTGGTTCAGTTTCACAAGTCGAAACCTACGTCCACTATTCTCGATTAATAAATTTAGTACCTTTCTACGGATTACAAATTTACTAACCCAACTCGTACAACTAACTCTAGCTGTAACTCAAATGAGTACCGTTAAATACTCGAGTGACTAACTTATGCTAATAAGAAAGCACTAATGATTCTGACAAAGGTTCATGTTAATGAACAAGTAAGAAATCAATTATAGCACTATTATCTTATAACGATAACAATAAGAACAAGTATACGAGTTTTAAAATACACGACCTTTCAAAAATAACAAAACGGTTTTTTTTCTTGAAAACACACGATTTTGCTTTGTGAAAATAAGAACAATTTTTATGCTTAAGGTCTCTACTTTAGATGTTGCAAATAGCAAAGTATTTATAGGAAGGAAAGAGTAGGCAACTCGGTTTTACACAAACCCTAATAGCCGAAATAATAAGATATGTAAACAAATCATATCTTCTATTATCTCTTTCCTAAAAGCCTTAAAAGATAATAAAGAATATTCCAAAAGATAGAATATAATCTATTCAAATATTATCTTTATTATAAATTCCAAGATATGATAAGATTTCCTAAAACAAGAATATCTTTTATCATAAACAAATATATTAAGTAAGATATATAAGATATGTAAAGATATTATTATAGAATAAAATCTTTACCAAATATACCCTAGGTAACACGAGATGTCACGGCTCATATGCCTCGTGACTCGTGCAAACCCTAGCTCAACATATAACTTAGAATTTAGGTTTTAAAGAGAGGCTATGTTAAAACCCTAATTAGTAGCATAGTCCAACTCATAAGTTGACCCAACACGACTACTAATCAACGTCCAACATAAAACCGAACTCCGCACTAAACCAGGCTTTATTATATAAATATTTTTATTAAAACATTTAAAATAAACTTTAAAACAATTTTCAAAACACTTTTGAAACATTATAAGTCGTGTATAATAAACTCAGCATCTCAATGTTATAGTAAGAGAGCTATAACATTGAGCTCTTTTACTAGTAATGTTATAGCTGCAAAGCTATAACTTTATTAATTCAAGAAACGCATTCTTGATTATCACTACGAGACAATCACCTATACTATTATAATCTTCAAGGAGATCTTCGAGTATAGGCTACGTCATCATCCAAGCTTGATTAATCTTTAGACGGGCTTCGTCTTCATATAAGTCTGGAATGAGTCTTTATATCGTTTGATCTTGAATAGAGGCTTGAACATTTGATACTATCATCACAATCATCTTCGTTGCTTGCTTGTAATAAGTTGATTCTAAAACACTTAGACAAACGATTACACGCAACAAGTATATAAAATATAAAACACCTTGACATCATCAAAACATAAACATATAAGCTATATGATTCAACAAATTCCCCCTTTTTGATGATGGCAAGCCTCCTAATTTGTGACTAAGTAAAAAGTTCCCCCTTAATATAATACCGTCATCTTAATAATAAAGATCAACGCAAGGTCAACACGATTTATCAAAAACCGAAACTTTAAGGACTTTAAGAGACAATCGGTCTTGACAAGGAGCAAGCTTAGGTAGATGCTTACCATAGACGTTCTTTCCCCCTCTTGACATCATCGAAAATGTTAAGAACAAAACTAAAATGACTAGAATAATACAAGACGAGACAAGAGATAAAACGTCATAAGGAATAAAAGTAGCACGCATAACTATAAGCATCGAAAAGATAAGTATCACACAAACTTAAGAAAACATGTTTAAGCCAACTGGGCCGAATTAAACACATGTTTAAAGAAACACTTGGGCCATAACCACAAGTGCATTGCCAAAATGGGCCGAATGATAAGTTTGAACACACCAACAGAAGATAAAAAGAAAGCTGAAAATAGAAGGGGCTAAATATGGTAAGGCAGAGGAAATCAAATGTTGCGGGTGCGGTAAGGGTTCACGTAGTCGGGCCGAGTACGATGCTCCAAGGCATCGAGACGATCGAAGGAACTCCGCACAAGTTGAGAAAGAGTTTGAACACTCCGTTCAAAGTTGAGCACCTTCAACGACAAAGCTTTCGTGGCCTCCAATGTAAGCGATTGATCACTTGCCATATCCTTTCCGTGCATGACCAACGCTCCACCTTGACTCGTGAGGAATGTAAGACGGTCACCATGTGGGAAAACTTCCCCACGGATTGCATTCAATTACCGTTCAAAACCCTCTAACCTCTTATCCACCGCATCCATCCAAGAATACACCCGAGAAGCATCCAAACCCGACTCTAAAGACCGAGATGGTCCAACCCGAGACAATACCGTAGCCAAGTTAGTCGAATGCTCCTCAAACTTCTCCATTAAACCACTCATAAACCCTTCCAATTTCGCCTCCACAGCTCCCAAACCCGAATCACCCGGGGTTTTCTCAACATATTTAACAAGAAGTAACTCGGGTCCATCCACAACAAGACCCATAAGCTTGATCAACCTATCACACATGCAATCCGGTGCACTTACACCGTAACTATCTTGTCCCACCACTCGTTTTATCTCCAACAACCGAGACACCCACATCCCATATGGTAAGTCGATTGTTGTACTCAATTTCTCTTTAGTAACCGTGAGACTTGTTTGAATTATAAGGTGCAACACGACACTGCCCAAATTCACCTTTTGTCCCTCCAACCAAGAATAAACCATGATAGCTTCATAACTCGACACTTTATCTCGACCTCCTCTCCTCGGCACAACCGTGTTCCACAAAAGGTTCAAGAGGAACTTAAGTTTAGCCGAGAGAGGACGAACCACAATGTTACCTCCGTCCGTCATCTCCTCAAAATACCTTTTCACTAACATCTCCTTTTCACTCACCACATTAGACCATTCAAGATTCAGGTTAATTTCAATTCCGTCATCGGGAACCGAAAAAGCAGAGCAGAAGTCGGAAACAGAGACCGTCACATCCTTCCCATTAACCACCGCATGCAAAACTCCCTTCTTAACCGACACACTAGCAAAGAATTGAACCACTTCAACCGGATAAATAGGACCCGAAAACTGACTAATGTGACTCCACCCTTGAAAATCAAGAAAATCAACAAAGAACTTAAGAGCAGGAACATTAATCAACCAAGATTTCGGATAGTACCTTCCTCCATGAATAGAATACCTCAGAACGCGATTAACAAGGATGCTTTCTTCATGAGTGAGCCGAACATGATTTAACCCTTCTTTTGTTGCGGCTTTCGAAGCATCCCGAAGCAAGGTACGAGCAACACCATTCCGAACTATAACCTCCGGTTCCTCCACATCGTCACTTTCATCAACAACTACCTTATTTTTTCCTTTAAAAAGGCGGCGCCTTTTACCTTCGGACATCGACTCGTCCCGACCACGAAACAGGGGCGTAGTTGGGTTTGGTTGAGGTGAAGGAAAATTAGTGGAATTGAGATCATGTCGTGGTAGTGGTGATGTTTGGTTATGAAAGTGGCGGTTTTGGTGGTGACGGGTTGATGATCGGGTGGTTTTTGCATGGGTGGGATTCATGTTGATGGTGATAGTTGAGTAAAGGAAGTGATGGTGATGGTTGTGTAATGGAGGAGATTGTGATGATGGTAAATATTTTGAGAGGATAAAAAGTATGCAAGTGGGGTGTGTTGTACGGTTTACACGCAAGGGAGGGGGTAGATATAGGAGTGGTCTAGGTCTAGGTTATAGCAAGTGGTATGCAATTATGGTAAGTGTCAAATAGGAATAGGAGTTATGGTAGGTATAGGAAATTAAGTGATAGATTTAATAAGGTAAAGGATAAGAATTAGGAATTTGAATTGTATATGGAATATATTGAGTCGTGTACTATGAATAGCAAATTAGAAAAGATTTTTGTGAATTGGAAATATAAAAGATATGGTGTGTTTAATTTATTTTGATAAGGAATTAAGTTTGTGTAACAATTAAATTCTAAATAACAAATAGAAATTTATGATAAATATATTTCTACAAACGAAATTATTCATGCAACGCAATATACGGACACAGTCATACAATCTTAACTTAACTAGTCAGTCATAGGAAAATTGAACGTGTATAGAAACTTAGGTACCACTGATTAAACCAATTTCCAACCGTAAAGTCTCAAATCGTTCTCTAGCTAAAGATTTTGTCAAAATGTCTGCCCATTGTTTTTCAGTACTACAAAATTCAAGTTTTATATTCCCCTTCTTAACATGGTCTCGAATAAAATGGTGTCTTATTTCAATGTGTTTGGTACGTGAATGTTGTGCGAGATTTTTTGAAATAATAATTGCACTTGTATTATCACATAAAATAGGAATACATCCTACGTCAACACCATAATCACGTAATTGTTGCTTAAAAAGTTGAGTACATACCAGTCCTGCAGCAATATATTCGGCATCAGCAGTTGAGAGAGAAACCGAATTTTGTTTCTTCGAACCCCACGTAATAATACACGGTCCGACAAAAGTGGCGACACCCGACGTGCTTTTTCTGTCTAGAGAACATCCTGCGTAGTCGGCATCAGAATAACCGCCTAGATCGAAGTTACACTCCATCGGACACCATAAATACAACCTGGCCGTTCCAATTAAGTAACGTAAAATCCGTTTTACGGCCGTCATATGCGATTCTTTGGGAGATGATTGATATCTCGCACAAACGCATACGCTAAACATAATATCGGGTCTACTTGCGGTCAAATATAACAGTGACCCAATCATACCACGGTAAATAGTTTCATCCACAGATTTACCGTCTTCATCCAATGTCAATTTCTTGTTCTCGACCATTGGAGTAGGCATAGCATGAGAATTTTCCATTCCGAATTTCCGAATTAATTCATTAATATATTTATGTTGATGGATTTTAATGCCTTCTTCAGTTTGTTGTATTTGCAGACCTAAGAAGAATTTTAATTCTCCCATCATACTCATCTCGAACTCGGAGGTCATTAACTCAGAAAAGCATTTACACAAGCTTCGGTTGGTAGATCCAAAGATAATGTCATCGACGTATATTTGGACAACTAAAAGGTCAGATTTCTCGGATTTTAGAAATAGGGTTTTATCAACAGATCCTCTACTGAATCCACTGTCAAGTAGAAACTTGGATAATCTATCGTACCATGCCCTAGGTGCTTGTTTCAATCCATATAGGGCTTTATCCAACTTGAAGACATGATCTTCAAATTTGCTATTCTTAAATCCGGGGGGTTGTTCAACGAAAACTTCTTCCTGTAAATATCCATTCAGAAATGTTGTCTTGACGTCCATCTGAAAGAGCTTCATTCCTTTATGTGCAGCGAATGCTATTAGAAGTCTAATAGCTTCAAGACGAGCGACAGGTGCGAAAGTCTCGTCATAATCTATTCCTTCTTGTTGATTATATCCTTGAACCACCAATCTTGGTTTGTTTCTGACAATGACTTCGGCATCATCTAGTTTATTCCTATAGACCCATCTTGTTCCAATGACTGAACGATCTTTTGGTCTAGGAACTAAATGCCAAACCTTGTTTCTTTCGAACTGTTGTAGCTCTTCTTGCATAGCTATAATCCAATCAGATTCAGCAAGAGCTTCATTGATATTTTTTTGTTCGATCATGGATAAAAAAGAGTAGAAAGAACAAAAGTTATTCAGGGATCGTTTTGTCTGTACTCCCTTCTTAATATTTCCTAGAATATTGTCCATGGGGTGTGAGCTCTTGTATTTCCACTTTGTTGAAGTACTTGGTTCATCATCGTTATTTGAGCTTGACCCAACTTCATTTGGCTCAGAATTGGAGGAAGTTCCCCCTGAATCAAATCCGGGTGACGTATTAGAACCGATTATAATCTCAGATTCTACACCTTGATTTGGATTCAATGTTATAGTAACATCATCTATAACATTGGTTTGGGAGTCCTTATTTTGAGTCAATGTTATAGTATCATCAACTATAACTTTGGTTTTCTCCTTTTTGTCTTTTGAGGAACGATCAAGTTCATCACTTGTTCCTTCAATCTCATTATCCTCCAATTCCAATTCCGGGGGATCGTCTCTTGAAAGACGAAAGTCAGGTTCATCCAAGTCTTCTTCCTCATCCTGTAAAGGCTTATCAAACACATTATCTTCATCAAAAATAACGTGGACACTTTCTTCAGTACAAATAGTTCTCTTATTGAAGACTTTGTAAGCCTTGCTATGATCTGAGTATCCTATGAAAATCCCCTCATCACTCCTAGGGTCGAACTTACTTAAACGGTTTTTACCGTTATTATGAACAAAGCACTTACTCCCAAAGCAACGAAGATGGGAGATATTAGGTTTTCGACCTCTAAGGAGTTCGTAGGGGGTTTTCTTAAGAATAGTTCGAATCATAGCACGATTATGGATGTAACAAGAAGTACTAATGGCTTCAGCCCAAAAGTTACGAGGTAAACCACTACACAAAAGCATTGTACGTGCCATATCTTCTAAAGTTCTATTCATACGTTCAACAACACCGTTTTGGTGAGGAGTTCTTGGTGCAGAAAAATTATGCCCTACACCATTAACTCTACCATATTCTATGAAAGCTTGATTGTCAAACTCGGTGCCATGATCCGTACGAATAGATACAAGATTAATCTTATATTTGTTTTGAACACGTTTCATAAGACAATCAAATTCATCAAACGGTTCGTCTTTTGAATGAAGGAAGATAGGCCATACATACCTTGAGTAATCGTCTACAAGAACAAAGACGTACCTGGATCCTCCTCTACTCCTTACCTTCATTGGTCCACACAAATCCATGTTTACTAATTCCAAGGCTTGATTTGTGCTTACTACTCTTTTAGGTTTGAATGATGATCTTACTTGTTTGCATCTGGCACACGTATCACGCATCTTTTCTTGGTCGAACTTTATTTTAGGTAGCCCTTCAACCAAGTCCCACTTCTTGAGTTTGTTCAAGGTTAGTGAGCTAATGTGACCAAAGCGTTTATGCCATAAACAAGGATCACCAAGTGTAACTTTCATGCATGAAAAAGAGTTAGTAGGCACAACATTTAAATCTACCATATAAACATTTCTTTTCCTGTGGCCTTCTAGAATAACATTGCTAGTTCCTTCAATAATTATACGACAACTATCAGTATGAAAAACTACTTTGTTACCTTTGTCGCACAGTTGAGATATGCTTAGCAAGTTATGTTTTAGACCGTCCACGAGATAAACATCACTGATTGCGTGAGACTTAGAAATTCCGATTTTGCCAACGCCAATAACTTTTCCCTTTTTGTTGTCCCCGAACGTCACTTTTCCTCCATTGAACGGCTTGAGTGAAAGAAATAGATTCTTATCTCCAGTCATGTGTCTTGAACATCCACTGTCAAGATACCACTGATTGTTTTCTTTCACTACTTCCTGCAGAAAGGATTAGATACAGTTTTTAGGTACCGAAGCTAAGTTGGGTCCCTTATGATTAGTTACTCTATATACTAAATCCTTTCGAACCCAAACACGTCTAATGATCGTTTTTCTAACCTTAGGTTTATTTGGCTTGGGAGGAGTTCTAGGGGTAGGGTTTTCTTTTGGTCTCGGAATTTCTCTAGGTCTTTCATGCCTATATCCCTTGTCAATAGGTTTACTAGGTTGAGATTGACAAGAGTTTTGTGAGGTTCTAGGTTTCTTGCTGTAGTCGAAGGCCATGTCATACAACCAACGAAATTTATTGTTCCTTTCTTCGTTTGGTTCCTTAATGGGGGTTTCATCATTCTCGTCAACTGTGTCAACAGTTTTAGCATGGTCGACATTTTTTCGTATATCACGAGCCTTTTTTACACAATTGATTTGAATGTGACCCGTATGACCACAGTAATTGCAAATCAGGTATTCAGGAAGATCAGCATACTTCCTTTTTCTGAAATCAAAATCCGAAGGTTTTGATTTGCATTTAGAGTGATCTCTACGGTTGTAGCACTCATGTCCTAACCCCATCTTCATATTATTGTCAGATTGTTTGGTTAGGAAGTTTAGGACTTTTGTGATACCTTCCCACTTATCATGGACCTTTTTAGCATGTAGAAGTAGGTCTTTTAGGGTTTTAATTTCCTCTTGACATTTCGTGTGATTTACATCATTATCCTTTTTAAAGTTATCACGAAAGTCTTGGAGTATTTTGTTAAGAATGAATACAACATCAGAATGTTGTTTCTTAACATTGATCATATCGGCCTTAGATTCCTTTAATTGCTTTGAGAGGGAATCTGTCTCTTTCTTTTGGTCTAAGATCACTGCTTTATCAGATGTGACCTTAGTTTCCAAAAGTTCGTTGGCTTTTCTAAGTTCTAAAGTTATAGCTTCATTAGCTATAACTTTGGCTTGAAGGTGCTTGATGTTAAGCTTTAGGTCGGAAGTTATAGCTTCATTAGCTATAACTTTGGACTCTAATTCCTTCTTTTCAGCCATAGTAGAATCTAATGTTGTTGGTTTCTCAGCTATAACCTTAGATTTCAACTTCTTAGCTTTGGCCTTCAGTGTATGATTCTCTTCCGCGATTTCAAGAATCTGTTCCTTTAGATCTTTCAATTCCAAATCCTGTTTGTGACACTTATCAAGAGATTGTTCAAAGAATTCAATTAAAGCACTTTTAGACATTTTCTTAACGCGTTTTTTAAGCTCAAGATAACTTACCTCTTCATCGTCATCTTCGTCTGATTCTCCGAGAAAGCAATAGTTTGAGTGAGAATTTGTGCTTTCATCGTCGCTGTCGGAGATTAGGTCAAGACTAACACTGCTGAGACAAAGGTTAGCCACTTCGTTGTCTTCAGATTCCTCGTCATCTTTTGAGTCAAGGTCTCCCCAACACGACGCCATCATAACTTGTTTGAATTCTCTCTTTGTCTTCTCACGTTTTGTCTTGTCCTTTATCTTCTCCCATGTTGGACCATCCTTGATCATATGACCAGATTCTCCACACTTGAAGCAACCTCTATTTGCGAAAGATGACTTTGATTCTGTAACCTCTTTATTGGATGACTTGTTGTTGTTGTTGTAGGACGATTTTGTTTGTTAGTTTCGAAATATTTTATTTTTGAAACGGCATGCAAATAGAACAGTTTCATCCTCTAGTTCAGAGTCAACTTCTTCGCTCTTTAAGGCCATACTCTTATTACGGTTTGGTTCAGCGTCATCCTTGTTAAGAGTAATTTCATGGGCAATAAGAGCACCGATGAGTTCTTGATAGGACAGGTTTTCAAGATCTCGTGATTCCTCCATTGCAGTGACTTTAGCACGCCACTTCTTAGTCAGGCTCCTAAGAACCTTTCTAGCAATGTCCTGAGTACTGAATTTCCTACCTAGGTTTTTCAGTTCGTTTATGATGCTTGAAAACCTTGCGGACATACTATCTAAGGACTCATTAGGCTCCATAATGAATAGCTCACATTTTTGCATAAGCAAATCTATTCGGTGCTTCCTAACAATGGAAGTACCTTCATAAGCTAGTTCAAGCCCATCCCATATCTGCTTGGCCGTAGAGCATGAAGAAAACCGATCAAACTCAGTAGAAGTTATTCCGTTTTGCAGGAGACTTATTGCTTTGGAGTTCTTTTCGGCCTTCTTGTAATCGGCCTCGATATAGTCCTCTTCTTTCTTTTCATAGGTAGTGCCTTCCTCGGATGCCACAAGAATTTTATGCGGTCCGTTTTGGATAATCCTCCAGCACTCCCAATCGTGACCTTTCACATAGTGAGTCATCATGTTTTTCCACAATCCATAATTCTTCCCATCAAAGACGGGACACTTGAGATATTTGGAATCCATTTATCACGTGATAGGCAGCGGAATATAAAACGATAAGATAAATAAAAAACAAGATAGATCAGCCTCTTTGCGGTTAGGCAATCAAGAGCACGAGGCTCTGATACCAATTGAAGAGTCTATTGATCCAAAATACTCAAGAGGGGGGGGGGGGGAATTTAGGATTTAAAACTTTTTAAAGCTTTTTCAATATTGTATATGTAATTGATTATTTAAAGTTTATTGATTAAACTTTAACTAATCAACTAGTGAATGTAGAACGAAATAAACAAACGAAAAAGAACAAGGAGACACACAGTTTTTGAAGTGGTTCAGTTTCACAAGTCGAAACCTACGTCCACTATTCTCGATTAATAAATTTATTACCTTTCTACGGATTACAAATTTACTAACCCAACTCGTACAACTAACTCTAGCTGTAACTCAAATGAGTACCGTTAAATATTCGAGTGACTAACTTATGCTAATAAGAAAGCACTAATGATTCTGACAAAGATTCACGTTAATGAACAAGTAAGAAATCAATTATAGCACTATTATCTTATAACGATAACAATAAGAACAAGTATACGAGTTTTAAAATACACGACCTTTCAAAAATAACAAAACGGTTTTTTTACTTGAAAACACACGATTTTGCTTTGTGAAAATAAGAACAATTTTTATGCTTAAGGTCTCTACTTTAAATGTTGCAAATAGCAAAGTATTTATAGGAAGGAAAGAGTAGGCAACTCGGTTTTACACAAACCCTAATAGCCGAAATAATAAGATATGTAAACAAATCATATCTTCTATTATCTCTTTCCTAAAAGCTTTAAAAGATAATAAAGAATATTCCAAAAGATAGAATATAATCTATTCAAATATTATCTTTATTATAAATTCCTAGATATGATAAGATTTCCTAAAACAAGAATATCTTTTATCATAAACAAATATATTAAGTAAGATATATAAGATATGTAAAGATATTATTATAGAATAAAATCTTTACCAAATATACCCTAGGTAACACGAGATGTCACGGCTCATATGCCCCGTGACTCGTGCAAACCCTAGCTCAACATATAGGTTAGAATTTAGGTTTTAAAGAGAGGCTATGTTAAAACCCTAATTAGTAGCATAGTCGAACTCATAAGTTGACCCAACACGACTACTAATCAACGTCCAACATAAAACCGAACTCCGCACTAAAACGGGCTTTATTATATAAATACTTTTATTAAAACATTTAAAATAAACTTTAAAACAATTTTCAAAACAATTTTGAAACATTATAAGTCGTGTATAATAAACTCAGCATCTCAATGTTATAGTAAGAGAGCTATAACATTGAGCTCTTTTACTAGTAATGTTATAGCTTCAAAGCTATAACTTTACTAATTCAAGAAACTCATTCTTGATTATCACTACGAGACAATCACCTATACTATTCTAATCTTCAAGGAGATCTTCGAGTATAGGCTACGTCATCATCCAAGCTTGATTAATCTTTAGACGGGCTTCGTCTTCATATAAGTCTTGAATGAATCTTTATATCGTTTGATCTTGAATAGAGGCTTGAACATTTCATACTATCATCACAATCATCATCGTTGCGTGCTTGTAATAAGTTGATTCTAAAACACTTAGACAAACGATTACACGCAACAAGTATATAAAATATAAAACACCTTGACATCATCAAAACATAAACATATAAGCTATATGATTCAACACATGTGACTTTAAACCAGTAAGTTTTAGGTCCTGCAACAAAACAAGGCTTCTAATATTAGATGAATAGCCCTCTGGCACCTTAATACCATGCAAGCATTCGCAAAACTCTTTTTTCTCCTTTTTTGAAAGAGTATGAGCTGCAGGCGGCAAAAAGTCCGATTTCCTTTTGTTTTAGCCGCCACTCGCCTAATACCCATCTCAACCATATCATCCCTAGTCAGCCTTGTTGTCTTTTGTCCTACCCGGAACATTCAGCAGAGTATTGATTATATTATCACAAACGTTCTTTTCAATGTGCATAAAATTTAGGCAATGTCTAACCGGGAGGTCACGCCAAGATTTGGAAGTTTGGTAAAAAATATGGTTTTTTTTATAACCACGAGTAGACAACTTAGGTCCCTTCTTCCCATACGTTATCTCAATATCTTTCACTTTCTCATACACTTCATGACCATTCAAAATCTGAGGACTCCCACATTGCTCAGGACACCCATTAAACTCCTTAAGAAGGTTACGATAATGATGATCAGGGCATAACCATCGACGGTTTCCCCTGTACACATGCTTGCGAGAATGCTTCAAATATTCTGATTCAACATCCCCCCCCCCCACACAATGGGCAAGCCTCTTTCCCATGTACAGTATGTCCAGAAAGATCGTCGTACGCCGGAAAGTCAGTTATTGTACACAATAATATAGCTCTCAGATTGAAACTTTGTTATAATTCATAATCGTAATCTTTAACATATTCATATATGTGAGAAATTATTTAGTCATAAAATAATTACAAATCTTATGCATGAAAACATAAATAGAAGTAAAGAATAAATCGTTTTCCTTACTATGAGATTTCGGATATATGGGCACAAATGAGTTCTCCTACTCACTTGTTCTTGAGCTTCCTAATATTGGATGAACAAGGATTCAAGCTTAGAATCCCTCCCAAAGACTTATACCCAAGATGACCTCTTAATAGATTAATATTACTTGATCTAGAATAATAATAATCTTCACTAAAAATTGACCCAAAACTTCTTATTGTTCTCTTGTTTATTCGGCCAAGAGAAGAGGAGAATTGGAGTATTTTTCTCTCTTATATTTCTATAAGTTTTGATGATGTATTTAGAATGAATGTTACACTACCATATGTTGTAGTGTAAGAGTAAAAATTAAGCAAAAACCTTTTGCTCTTTCTTATGGGAAAAACCGGACATGGGGGAGGGGGAAAGCCCAATGCATGCTCTCCGTTTCTTCCCAAGATAAAGCTATGCATGCAAGGCTAGGTCTAGGTTATTATTATTGTATTTTCCACTTATTATACAACACAATAAAACTTTAAAAGACGCCCTCCATTTCGGTACACATAGAAAATGGATGAGTCCATTTTATTTGTGATTTAGTCAATATGTCACATGTGACATATTGCATGACATCTTATAAATATAAAATGTATTTTTAACAATTAAAAAGAAATATGTCACTTATTAAAATAACCTAGTAATTCATAATTACTTGTACCGAAAAAGTGTTTCCGAATTATAAACCACAACATTCTATATTTATAACAATTTATTCATTCCGTTTCGATTGTTTTCCGTAAACAATAATTTCATCTAAGTAATAAAACAATTCGATTACTTAGACCGTATCTTATTATAATCAAATTACAATAAGACACATAAATATTACTTCCAAAATCGTCCGTCAATTTTAAGCAATTTAATTAACTCGTATCGACATACGATCAATTAAATAAACAATTAAGAGTGTCACCCTTTAGGTATGACCTAAGGGGATCAACCGGTCACCACCGTCGCACGACAGTAATGTCAAACTCTAGTCAACCAATCATTACCGAAATGTGTGGACCAGTTGACAGTAAAATATTACTTCCCACGTGTATTCTTAATATGAGATTTAAACATGTGATCATCATGATCAACAGTCGTGATCGCATTATTGTCGGAGGACACATATTCCAACAATCTCCCACTTGTCCTCGACAAGTGTGCGTCACCCATTCTCTTGTCTTATTACTATGTCCCACTCAATGCAAGGTGTCTTTCAGGTCGTACTTGCAAGTGATCATATCGAGAGTGGTTTCCTCGATCTGGAGAATAACTGATTGACCGGAATTATCTACCATAGATACCTTCCGAGCGTGGCCACGCATTTCCAGTTCATTACTCCTCGAGTGGCCCTGAGATATTGTTATAACTCTAACAAGGGGTGGACAATTCCTATCGCACTTATTCCCTTCGACTAGCCACAGCCATCATAACCCTAAATATGCCCATTTGACCCCATTTACGAAGGTCGTAGTAACATAAATCAAAGTTAATCTGTAACTCTACCACCTTAGGCGAATAGTCTTTAGTCAAAAGAATCGACTCATTAGAATACTATAGTAGTTCTCGCCACGACCAGGCTATATAAATTTGCCAGAACTCTATAAGCAGTCATTAGCCCGACAAAGTGTTCCTAACAGTATGCCTATGTGATCGACTAGTCATTCTCATATGACTCTATAGCACTTGAACTTGCCATCAATCGCATCACACTCTAGTCACTTCGAGACGTCACCTCATACAAGTGACTATGGGCGATTAATATGTCAATTTAGTTCACTTTAATGGGGTTCAATCTTGTCTCCACAACCCATTTGAATATGACAAAGTAATGGAAAAATAAGAGACAAATGTGATTATGCATATGAGCAAATAAAACAACTCTTTTATTTCATATCAAAATCTAACCAAAAACGGGCATGCGTTTAAGTCCCATGGACGCAACATGTCCATCATGCTTAGCCTGCGATAAAGGCTTGGTGAGCGGATCAGCTATGTTATTATACGTCCCAACCTTACATATCGCAATTTCCTTTCTTTCAATGAAATCTCTAATTACATGATATTTTGTAAGTACATGTCTAGATCTATTACTAGACTTTGGCTCTTTAGCTTGGAAGATCGTCCCACTATTATCACAATAGAGAGTGATGGGATCATTGGCGGTAGGTACTACTCTTAGACCTTCCGTGAATTGCCTGATCCAAACAGCTTCCTTAGCAGGTTCTGATGCTGCAATGTACTCAGCCTCCGTTGTTGAATCCGCAGTCACAGCTTCCTTGAAGCTTCTCCAGCTAACAACACCACCATTGAGCATGAAAACAAAACCAGCTTGTGATTTCATAACATCTCTATCTGTTTGAAAACTTGAGTCCGTGTAACCATTAACACGGAGCTCGGTGTCACCTCCAAACACTAAGATAGAATCCTTAGTTCTTCTCAAGTACTTAAGGATGTTTTTGACGGCTATCCAGTGACTCTCACCTGGTTTTCCTTGATATCTACTCGTCATGCTCAAGGCATACGAGACATCAGAACGTGTACATATCATGGCATACATGATTGATCCAATAGCGGAAGCATAAGGGATCAATTCCATGCGTTCAACATCATGGGGTTCGGAGGGCGATTGAGACTTGCTCAATATTGTCCCAGTTACCATAGGTACCATTCCCCTCTTTGATTTGTCCACGCTGAAACGTCGAAGAATCTTATCAAGACTTAGTGCCAATATCCTCTTGGATCTATCTCTATGGATCCGGATACCTAATATGCGTTGTGCCTCTCCTAAATCCTTCATTTGGAAATGGTTACCTAACCACTTCTTAACAGAAGACAACATTGGAATGTCATTTCCAATGAGTAGTATGTCATCGACATACAAGATTAGGAATACAACATTGCTCCCACTGAATTTCATGTATAAACATGGTTCCTCAACACTTCGAGTGAAACCATTCTCTTTTATCACATGATCGAATCGATGATTCCAACTTCTAGATGCTTGCTTAAGACCATAAATGGATCTCTTAAGTTTGCACACTTTGTTAGGATTTTTAGGATCGACAAAACCTTCGGGTTGTATCATGTACACCTCCTCTTCTAAATGCCCATTTAGAAAAGCGGTTTTGACATCCATTTTCCATATTTCATAATCATGAAATGCGGCAATCGCTAACAAAATCCGTATGGATCTTAGCATGGCTACGGGGGCGAAGGTTTCATCATAATGAAGACCTTGGACTTGGGTAAATCCTTTTGCCACTAGCCTAGCTTTGTAGACATCATCATGTCCTTCTATGCCATTCTTGACCTTGAAAATCCATTTGCATTGAAGAGGTCTTGCCCCTTTAGGCAAATCCACCAAGTTCCAAACTTGGTTTTCATGCATAGAATCCATCTCGGACTTCATGGCTTCAAGCCATAAGGAGGAATTTGGACTAGAGATTGCGGCTTTTTAGGTGGCGGGCTCGTCACTATCTAAAAGCAACACATCGAGTGTTCCATCTTCTTCAATAAGTCCCACATATCGATCGGGATGACGAATAACTCGGCCCGTTCTTCTAAGAGGAGGAGGGACAACCACGCTAGACGACGAAGGAACATCTTCTTGCGTCTCTACCTCGGTTTGTGGCTCTTGAACTTCATCAAGTTCAAAATTTCTCCCACTCTGTCTCTTAGAAATAAAATCTCTTTCTAGGAAGATAGCCTCACATGACACAAACACTTTGTTTTCTTGAGGTTTATAGAAGTAATAACCTCGGGTGTTAGAATAGCCTACAAAAGTGCATTTTTCAGATCGTGGGGCTAGCTTATTGTCATTTTTGGTTTTGACATAAGCATTACATCCCCAAATTTTCATGTAGGATAGATTAGGAACTCTTCCTTTCCATATCTCAAATGGAGTTTTCTCGGTGGCTTTGGTGGGACAATTGTTCATAGATCTTATTGCGGTTTGAATCGCAAATCCCCAAAACGAGTTCGGTAACTCGGTTTGACTCATCATGGATCGAACCATATCAAGTAGGGTTCGATTTCTCCTTTCGGCAACACCATTGAGTTGTGGTGTTCCGGGTGGAGAAAGTTCTGATATAATACCATAACCTTTCAAGTGTGAATCGAATTCAAGGCTAAGATATTCTCCACCACGATCGGATCGTAGTGCTTTTATCTTTTTGTTTAATTGGTTCTCTACTTCATTTTGAAATTCCTTGAATTTCTCAAAAGCTTCACTCTTATGCTTCATTAAATAGATATACCCATATCTACTCAAGTCATCGGTGAAGGTTACGAAGTAGTCATAATTTCCTCGAGCGGTGATACTAATTGGTCCACACACATCGGTATGTATGAGTCCCAATAGTTCACTTGCTCGAGTTCCTTTACCGCTAAAAGGATTACGAGTCATTTTGCCAAGAAGGCAATATTCGCATGTTCCATATGATTGATAATCAAATGGTGTAATCACATTAGTCGAAATTAATCTTTTGATGCGATTCTCATTTATGTGACCTAATCGACAATGCCAAATGAACGATTCCTTTGGATCACTTGATTTGAGTTTCTTTGATTGAATGTTATAGATGTCATTAGTAGGATTCGAGGTTTCTAAAATGTAAATGCCATTAATTGAAGGAGCTTGGCCTATAACCAAGTCGTTCCTTGAAATATTACAACGATTGTTCTTAATGACAAAACAAAAACCGACCATGTCCGCCATAGCGATTAAAATAATGTTTTAAGAAAGTGTAGGCACATAAAAACAATTATGTAAATACAAATCAAATCCATTAGGCAAAGCTAATACATAAGTTCCCTTGGATTCGGCCGCTACTCGAGCTCCATTTCCAAGGCGTAGATCCACATCTCCTTTGCTAAGCCTCTTCACGTCTCTTAACCCCTGTAAATGATTACAAAGGTGAGAACCACAACCGGTATCTAGTACCCATGTCGTAGTGGAAGTATAATTTATATCAATAACATAAATTTCTTTAGGAATTTTACCTTTTGGAACGATGATTCCTTCCCTTATATTTCGCAAATATACGAGACAATTCCTAAGCCAATGTCCCATGCCATAGAAATAATGGCATTCATCTTTAACTTGCTTGAAGTTTTTCCCTTTCTTTCCCTTCTTCTTGAACTTTTTGCCCTTGGAAGCAAGAACTTGATTGATTGAGCTCCCACTAGTTTCGGCATCTTTCTCTTCCAGAGACAAAGATCCTATAGATTTTATGAGGCGGTCTTCCTGAGACCGGCTCACAAGAGATCTTGTAGTAGTAGGAGGTTTAGAAGAAGTGATGAAGTTTATGTTTCCATCCGAACCTATCCCAAAATGAAGTTCTCTAGTAGTGTCGAAATCATTGTTGAAGCAAATGTCGTCAAAAACATTTTGGCAAGACTCAATAGTTATCGGTGTAGTTGCGTTTGATGGATTCATTGTTATGAACTACAAGCATGGATGAAAAAAAGGAAATATTAACATTTGTCATTTTTAATCATACTTGTAAATAATTTTAACAAGGTATGAGAATTTATATAGTGACCTCTACCCAACTATTATAAATGATTCCAAGACCCAAATTCATATTAACTTAGGCATCGGTAAAGCCGAATACAACCCTTATCAATATAACTCGGTGGATTAACTCTTTAATCGATTCTACTTTTAGAACTCTTGGTCGATAAAATTACATTAATATTTATCTTTAGCCCGAAACACATCCGGCAACCGTCGAGAATACTTTCGTTGAGTTCAACCCAAATTTCGAACAAATATGTCCATGATCCAAATTTACATCAACTTGGGCATCGGTAAAGCCGAATACAACCCTCATATTTATAAATTCGGTGGGTAGACATTTATCACCCACTTCCCCTACGTAACAACGTTTGTACCCCGGTAAAGCCGAGTGCACTCCCTCACGAAATAGGTTTTCATGGTTTCTAATTTTTGGTAAGGCTAAGTCTCAATTGTTTATTTTAGCGAGAGGTCATGTCAATTTATTATCTATCACGTTTTAAGTGAACTAAAGCGGTGAACTATGATAATTGTAATTGACACGGTCGATTTACTCGATTAAATGATAATGCATGTTTTAGTTATGGCGATTTAGCGATGCATGCAACATATAAATAAAATGCAAAGCATAAATAAAATTCTAGTATGGCCTTCCTAAATAGTAAATCTAATAAACTATTACAAATTCGGAAACCAACTCCTTTGGTCCCTTGAACTTCGGTCTTGGCACGCACTTTAAGGCAACACTTTCTTTAATGGATCGCCTTCTCGAGTGGCACCGTCTTTAAGAAACTCCGGGAAATTAAATTACAAAATGAATTACATAATTTCCTATTATACATTTGTAATTAAAATAAAAATAAATCTATTAAATTACAAAACGGTGATACGAGATCACAATAATTACAACCGAATCGATATTCCCATACATTTCGGGTAATATCAATTAAAACTAAGACCATACTAAGTAAAATTACATAATTCAAAAATTACATAAAATTAAAATATTACAATCATAAATAAAATGCAGCATTATAATATGTATGAACATGCCCAATTTTATGCTAAATCGCCTTTAAAGAGCCAATATCGTATATTAATCGGTTTTTACGGATTTGCGTGATTTAACTTTTTTTTTTAAAAAAAAAAATCACAATAATTACATAAAATCATATTTATGTACAAGTTAATTACCTTAACCATCTTAGGACTCAAAATTAGTCTCCACTAACATTTGACAATAGTTAACCTAGATTTCTTAATATTGTTCATAAATGGACCTAAAATACAAAATTATGTCATAAACCTCAAATTAAATCATAAAAATTTCAAATAATTTCAACATTTGAAATTTAAACTCATGCAAATACTGGAAAAATACCATGACACTCATAATGTTCAAAACTTAGGTTAAAAAGTTCGAAAAAATATCGTGAAAAACAATGTTGCGGTTTATCGATTTTAACAATTATGACCATAAAAATATGTGAAAAATTATTTTTATCAACTTTTCACTTTTATATCTGAAATATATGATAAAATGCAACATGTGACATTTTTCCTTAGTCATGAAGTATGTTTTAGCTTTTTTACTAATTAAAGTCACTATTTATGTGATTTTTCATCAAAAATTCATAAATCATGCATAAAGACTTCATTATAGCCAAATATTTTAAACACATCTTGTAAAATTGCATGTGACAACATACTAAATTTCCATGACCAGATTCGAAATATAACACATCTTAACCTATTTACCCATTTAAATACGATTTTAACTTGAAAAATCCATATTTCGAGCAAAACAACTCATTTTATCATGAAAATTTACAGGCCATCAGTAGATAATATATGTGAAAACATATCCAAAAAGCACTAAAAAAATCGAAGTTTAGCTATTTTTCGTCCAAAATGACATTTTTATCATAAAAATCACATTTTAATGCCATTATTATATAAAATGAACAATAAAATCCATAAATAAACCAAAATATCCTAAATACATTTTAGGACCAGAAACTTTAACTTGCAAATAAATTTCGTGATATGTCATAATAAACACAAATTTATAAGTTTTGTTTGTTAATTAGATTAACTCGGAAAAACAATAACCGATTTGCATGCAAACAACCTAAGGCTCATGATACCGCTTGTTATATTTCATAATCGTAATCTTTAATATATTCATATATGTGAGAAATTATTTAGTCATAAAATAATTACAAATCTTATGCATGCAAACATAAATAGAAGTAAAGAAGAAATCGTTTTCCTTACTATGGGATTTCGGATATATGGGCACAAATGAGTTCTCCTACTCACTTGTTCTTGAGCTTCCTAATATTGGATGAATAAGGATTCAAGCTTAGAATCCCTCCCAAAGACTTATACCCAAGATGACCTCTTAATAGATTAATATTACTTGATCTAGATTAATAATAATCTTCACTTAAAATTGACCCAAAACTTGTTATTATTCTCTTGTTTATTCGGCCAAGAGAAGAGGAGAATTGGAGTATTTTTCTCTCTTATATTTCTATAAGTTTTGATGATGTATTTAGAATGAATGTTACACTAGCATATGTTGTAGTGTAAGAGTAAAAATTAAGCAAAAACCTTTTGCTCTTTCTTATGAGAAAAACCGGACATGGGGGGGGGGGGGGAGGCCCAATGCATTCTCTCCTTTTCTTCCCAAGATAAAGCTAAGCATGCAAGGCTAGGTCTAGGTTATTATTATTGTATTTTCCACTTATTATACAACACAATAAAACTTTAAAAGACGCCCTCCATTTCGGTACACATATAAAATGGATGAGTCCATTTTATTTGTGATTTTGTCAATATGTCACATCTGACATATTGCATGACATCTTATAAATATAAAATGTATTTTTAACAATTAAAAAGAAATATGTCACTTATTAAAATAACTTAGTAATTCATAATTACTTGTACCGAAAAAGTGTTTCCGAATTATAAACCACAACATTCTATATTTATAACAATTTATTCATTCCGTTTCGATTGTTTTCCGTAAACAATAATTTCATCTAAGTAATAAAACAATTCGATTACTTAGACCGTATCTTATTAGAATCAAATTACAATAAGACACATAAATATTACTTCCAAAATCGTCCGTCAATTTTAAGCAATTTAATTAATTCGTATCGACATACGATCAATTAAATAAACAATTAAGAGTGTCACCCTTTAGGTATGACCTAAGGGGATCAACCGGTCACCACCGTCGCACGACAGTAATGTCAAACTCTAGTCAGCCAATCATTACCGAAATGTGTGGACCAGTTGACAGTAAAATATTACTTCCCACGTGTATTCTTAATATGAGATTTAAACATGTGATCATCATGATCAACAGTCGTGATCGCATTATTGTCGGAGGACACATATTCCAACAATCTCCCACTTGTCCTCGACAAGTGTGCGTCACCCATTCTCTTGTCCTATTACTATGTCCCACTCAATGCAAGGTGTCTTTCAGGTCGTACTTGCAAGTGATCATATCGAGAGTGGTTTCCTCGATCTGGAGAATAACTGATTGACCGGAATTATCTACCATAGATACCTTCCGAGCGTGGCCACGCATTTCCAGTTCATTACCCCTCGAGTGGCCCTGAGATATTGTTATAACTCTAACAAGGGGTGGACAATTCCTATCGCACTTATTCCCTTCTACTAGCCACAGCCATCATAACCCTAAATATGCCCATTTGACCTCATTTACGAAGGTCGTAGTAACATAAATCAAAGTTAATCTGTAACTCTACCACCTTAGGCGAATAGTCTTTAGTCAAAAGAATTGACTCATTAGAATACTATAGTAGCTCTCGCCACGACCAGGCTATATAAATTTGCCAGAACTGTATAAGCGGTCATTAGCCCGACAAAGTGTTCCTAACAGTCTGCCTATGTGATCGACTAGTCATTCTCATATGACTCTATAGCACTTGAACTTGCCATCAATCGCATCACACTCTAGTCACTTCAAGACGTCACCTCATACAAGTGACTATGGCCGATTAATATGTCAATTTAGTTCACTTTAATGGGGTTCAATCTTGTCTCCACAACCCATTTGAATATGACAAAGTAATGGAAAAATAAGAGACAAATGTGATTATGCATATGAGCAAATAAAACATCTCTTTTATTTCATATCAAAATCTAACCAAAAACGGGCATGCGTTTAAGTCCCATGGACGCAACATGTCCATCATGCTTAGCCTGCGATAAAGGCTTGGTGAGCGGATTAGCTATGTTATCATACGTCCCAACCTTACATATCGCAATTTCCTTTCTTTCAATGAAATCTCTAATTACATGATATTTTGTAAGTACATGTCTAGATCTATTACAAGACTTTGGCTCTTTAGCTTGGAAGATCGTCCCACTATTATCACAATAGAGAGTGATGGGATCATTGGCGGTAGGTACTACTCTTAGACCTTCCGTGAATTGCCTGATCCAAACAGACTTCCTTAGCGGGTTACGATGCTTTGCAATGTACTCACCTCCGTTGTTGAATCCATGATCACACTTCCTTGAAGCTTCTCCAGCTAACAACACCACCATTGAGCATGAAAACAAAACCAGCTTGTGATTTCATAACATCTCTATCTGTTTGAAAACTTGAGTCCGTGTAACCATTAACACGGAGCTCGGTGTCACCTCCAAACACTAAGATAGAATCCTTAGTTCTTCTCAAGTACTTAAGGATGTTTTTGACGGCTATCCAGTGACTCTCACCTGGTTTTCCTTGATATCTACTCGTCATGCTCAAGGCATACGAGACATCAGAACGTGTACATATCATGGCATACATGATTGATCCAATAGCGGAAGCATAAGGGATCAATTCCATGCGTTCAACATCATGGGGTTCGGAGGGCGATTGAGACTTGCTCAATATTGTCCCAGTTACCATAGGTACCATTCCCCTCTTTGATTTGTCCACGCTGAAACGTCGAAGAATCTTATCAAGACTTAGTGCCAATATCCTCTTGGATCTATCTCTATGGATCCGGATACCTAATATGCGTTGTGCCTCTCCTAAATCCTTCATTTGGAAATGGTTACCTAACCACTTCTTAACAGAAGACAACATTGGAATGTCATTTCCAATGAGTAGTATGTCATCGACATACAAGATTAGGAATACAACATTGCTCCCACTGAATTTCATGTATAAACATGGTTCCTCAACACTTCGAGTGAAACCATTCTCTTTTATCACATGATCGAATCGATGATTCCAACTTCTAGATGCTTGCTTAAGACCATAAATGGATCTCTTAAGTTTGCACACTTTGTTAGGATTTTTAGGATCGACAAAACCTTCGGGTTGTATCATGTACACCTCCTCTTCTAAATGCCCATTTAGAAAAGCGGTTTTGACATCCATTTTCCATATTTCATAATCATGAAATGCGGCAATCGCTAACAAAATCCGTATGGATCTTAGCATGGCTACGGGGGCGAAGGTTTCATCATAATGAAGACCTTGGACTTGGGTAAATCCTTTTGCCACTAGCCTAGCTTTGTAGACATCATCATGTCCTTCTATGCCATTCTTGACCTTGAAAATCCATTTGCATTGAAGAGGTCTTGCCCCTTTAGGCAAATCCACCAAGTTCCAAACTTGGTTTTCATGCATAGAATCCATCTCGGACTTCATGGCTTCAAGCCATAAGGAGGAATTTGGACTAGAGATTGCGGCTTTGTAGGTGGCGGGCTCGTCACTTTCTAAAAGCAACACATCGAGTGTTCCATCTTCTTCAATAAGTCCCACATATCGATCGGGATGGCGAATAACTCGGCCCGTTCTTCTAAGAGGAGGAGGGACAACCACGCTAGACGACGAAGGAACATCTTCTTGCATCTCTACCTCGGTTTGTGGCTCTTGAACTTCATCAAGTTCAAAATTTCTCCCACTCTGTCTCTTAGAAATAAAATCTCTTTCTAGGAAGACAGCCTCACTTGACACAAACACTTTGTTTTCTTGAGGTTTATAGAAGTAATAACCTCGGGTGTTAGAATAGCCTACAAAAGTGCATTTTTCAGATCGTGGGGCTGGCTTATTGTCATTTTTGGTTTTGACATAAGCATTACATCCCCAAATTTTCATGTAGGATAGATTAGGAACTCTTCCTTTCCATATCTCAAATGGATTTTTCTCGGTGGCTTTGGTGGGACAATTGTTCAAAGATCTTATTGCGGTTTGAATCGCAAATCCCCAAAACGAGTTCGGTAACTCGGTTTGACTCATCATGGATCGAACCATATCAAGTAGGGTTCGATTTCTCCTTTCGGCAACACTATTGAGTTGTGGTGTTCCGGGTGGAGAAAGTTCTGATATAATACCATAACCTTTCAAGTGTGAATCGAATTCAAGGCTAAGATATTCTCCACCACGATCGGATCGTAGTGCTTTTATCTTTTTGTTTAATTGGTTCTCTACTTCATTTTGAAATTCCTTGAATTTCTCAAAAGCTTCACTCTTATGCTTCATTAAATAAATATACCCATATCTACTAAAGTCATCGGTGAAGGTTACGAAGTAGTCATAATTTCCTCGAGCGGTGATACTAATTGGTCCACACACATCGGTATGTATGAGTCCCAATAGTTCACTTGCTCGAGTTCCTTTACCGCTAAAAGGATTACGAGTCATTTTGCCAAGAAGGCAATATTCGCATGTTCCATATGATTGATAATCAAATGGTGTAATCACATTAGTCGAAATTAATCTTTTGATGCGATTCTCATTTATGTGACCTAATCGACAATGCCAAATGAACGATTCATTTGGATCACTTGATTTGAGTTTCTTTGATTGAATGTTATAGATGTCATTAGTAGGATTCGAGGTTTCTAAAATGTAAATGCCATTAATTGAAGGAGCTTGGCCTATAACCAAGTCGTTCCTTGAAATAGTACAACGATTGTTCTTAATGACAAAACAAAAACCGTCCATGTCCGACATAGCGATTGAAATAATGTTTTTAGAAAGTGTAGGCACATAAAAACAATTATGTAAATACAAATCAAATCCATTAGGCAAAGCTAATACATAAGTTCCCTTGGATTCGGCCGCTACTCGAGCTCCATTTCCAAGGCGTAGATCCACATCTCCTTTGCTAAGCCTCTTCACGTCTCTTAACCCCTGTAAATGATTACAAAGGTGAGAACCACAACCGGTATCTAGTACCCATGTCGTAGTGGAAGTATAATTTATATCAATAACATAAATTTCTTTAGGAATTTTACCTTTTGGAACGATGATTCCTTCCCTTATATTTCGCAAATATACGAGACAATTCCTAAGCCAATGTCCCATGCCATAGAAATAATGGCATTCATCTTTAACTTGCTTGAAGTTTTTCCCTTTCTTTCCCTTCTTCTTGAACTTTTTGCCCTTGGAAGCAAGAACTTGATTGCTTGAGCTCCCACTAGTTTCGGCATCTTTCTCTTCCAAAGACAAAGATCCTATAGATTTTATGAGGCGGTCTTCCTGAGACCGGCTCACAAGAGATCTTGTATTAGTAGGAGGTTTAAAAGAAGTGATGAAGTTTATGTTTCCATCCGAACCTATCCCAAAATGAAGTTCTCTAGTAGTGTCGAAATCATTGTTGAAGCAAATGTCGTCAAAAACATTTTGGCAAGACTCAATAGTTATCGGTGTAGTTGCGTTTGATGGATTCATTGTTATGAACTACAAGCATGGAGGAAAAAAGGGAAATATTAACATTTGTCATTTTTAATCATACTTGTAAATAATTTTAACAAGGTATGAGCATTTATATAGTGACCTCTACCCAACTATTATAAATGATTCCAAGACCCAAATTCATATTAACTTAGGCATCGGTAAAGCCGAATACAACCCTTATCAATATAACTCGGTGGATTAACTCTTTAATCGATTCTACTTTTAGAACTCTTGGTCGATAAAATTACATTAATATTTATCTTTAGCCCGAAACACATCCGGCAACCGTCGAGAATACTTTCGTTGAGTTCAACCCAAATTTCGAACAAATGTGTCCATGATCCAAATTTACATCAACTTGGGCATCGGTAAAGCCGAATACAACCCTCATATTTATAAATTCGGTGGGTAGACATTTATCACCCACTTCCCCTACGTAACAACGTTTGTACCCCGGTAAAGCCGAGTGCACTCCCTCACGAAAAGGTTTTCATGGTTTCTAATTTTTGGTAAGGCTAAGTCTCAATTGTTTATTTTAGTGAGAGGTCATGTCAATTTATTATCTATCGCGTTTTAAGTGAACTAAAGCGGTGAACTACGATAATTGTAATTGACACGGTCGGTTTACTCGATTAAATGATAATGCATGTTTTAGTTATGGCGATTTAGCGATGCATGCAACATATAAATAAAATGCAAAGCATAAATAAAATTCTAGTATGGCCTTCCTAAATAGTAAATCTAATAAACTATTACAAATTCGGAAACCAACTCCTTTGGTCCCTTGAACTTCGGTCTTGGCACGCACTTCAAGGCAACACCTTCTTTAATGGATCGCCTTCTCGAGTGGCACCGTCTTTAAGAAACTCCGGGAAATTAAATTACAAAATGAATTACATAATTTCCTATTATACATTTGTAATTAAAATAAAAATAAATCTATTAAATTACAAAACGGTGATACAAGATCACAATAATTACAACCGAATCGATATTCCCATACATTTCAGATAATATCAATTAAAACTAAGGCCATACTAAGTAAAATTACATAATTCAAAAATTACATAAAATTAAAATATTACAATCATAAATAAAATGCAGCATTATAATATGTATGAACATGCCCAATTTTATGGTAAATCGCCTTTAAAGAGCCAATATCGTATATTAATCGGTTTTTACGGATTTGCGTGATTTAACCTTTTTTTTTTAAAAAAAATCACAATAATTACATAAAATCATATTTATGTACAAGTTAATTACCCTAACCATCTTAGGACTCAAAATTAGTCTCCACTAACATTTGACAATAATTAACCTAGATTTCTTAATATTGTTCATAAATGGACCTAAAATACAAAATTATGTCATAAACCTCAAATTAAATCATAAAAATTTCAAATAATTTCAAAATTTGAAATTTAAACTCATGAAAATACTGGAAAAATACCATGACACTCATAATGTTCAAAACTTAGGTTAAAAATTTCGAAAAAATATCGTGAAAAACAATGTTGCGGTTTATCGATTTTAACAATTATGACCATAAAAATATGAGAAAAATTATTTTTATCAACTTTTCACTTTTATATCTGAAATATATGATAAAATGCAACATGTGACATTTTTCCTTAGTCATGAAGTATGTTTTAGCTTTTTTACTAATTAAAGTCACTATTTATGTGATTTTTCATCAAAAAATCATAAATCATGCATAAAGACTTCATTATAGCCAAATATTTTAAACACATCTTGTAAAATTGCATGTGACAACATACTAAATTTCCATGACCAGATTCGAAATATAACTCATATTAACCTATTTACCCAGCTAAATACGATTTTAACTTGAAAAATCCTTATTTCGAGCAAAACAACTCATTTTATCATGAACATTTACAGGCCATCAGTAGATAATATATGTGAAAACATATCCAAAACGCACTTAAAAAATCGAAGTTTAGCTATTTTTCGTCCAAAATGACATTTTTATCATAAAAATCACATTTTAATGCCATTATTATATAAAATGAACAATAAAATCCATAAATAAACCAAAATATCCTAAATACATTTTAGGACCAGAAACTTTAACATGCAAATAAATTTCGTGATATGTCATAAAAAACACAAATTTATAAGTTTTGTTTGTTAATTAGATTAACTCGGAAAAACAATAACCGATTTGCATGCAAACAACCTAAGGCTCATGATACCGCTTGTTATATTTCATAATCGTAATCTTTAATATATTCATATATGTGAGAAATTATTTAGTCATAAAATAATTACAAATCTTATGCATGCAAACATAAATAGAAGTAAAAAAGAAATCGTTTTCCTTACTATGGGATTTCGGATATATGGGCACAAATGAGTTCTCCTACTCACTTGTTCTTGAGCTTCCTAATATTGGATGAACAAGGATTCAAGCTTAGAATCCCTCCCAAAGACTTATACCCAAGATGACCTCTTAATAGATTAATATTACTTGATCTAGATTAATAATAATCTTCACTAAAAATTGACCCAAAACTTGTTATTATTCTCTTGTTTATTCGGCCAAGAGAAGAGGAGAATTGGAGTATTTTTCTCTCTTATATTTCTATAAGTTTTGATGATGTATTTAGAATGAATGTTACACTAGCATATGTTGTAGTGTAAGAGTAAAAATTAAGCAAAAACCTTTTGCTCTTTCTTAAGGGAAAAACCGGACATTGGGGGGGGGGAGGCCCAATGCATTCTCTCCTTTTCTTCCCAAGATAAAGCTAAGCATGCAAGGCTAGGTCTAGGTTATTATTATTGTATTTTCCACTTATTATACAACACAATAAAACTCTAAAAGACCCCCTCCATTTCGGTACACATATAAAATGAATGAGTCCATTTTATTTGTGATTTTGTCAATATGTCACATGTGACATATTGCATGACATCTTATAAATATAAAATGTATTTTTAACAATTTAAAAGAAATATGTCACTTATTAAAATAACCTAGTAATTCATAATTACTTATACCGAAAAAGTGTTTCCGAATTATAAACCACAACATTCTGTATTTATAACAATTTATTCATTCCGTTTCGATTGTTTCCGTAAACAATAATTTCATCTAAGTAATAAAACAATTCGATTACTTAGACCGTATCTTATTATAATCAAATTACAATAAGACACATAAATATTACTTCCAAAATCGTCCGTCAATTTTAAGCAATTTAATTAACTCGTATCGACATACGATCAATTAAATAAACAATTAAGAGTGTCACCCTTTAGGTATGACCTAAGGGGATCAACTGGTCACCACCGTCGCACGACAGTAATGTCAAACTCTAGTCAGCCAATCATTGCCGATATGTGTGGACCAGTTGACAGTAAAATATTACTTCCCACGTGTATTCTTAAAATGAGATTAAACATGTGATCATCATGATCAACAGTCGTGATCGCATTATTGTCGGAGGACACATATTCCAACAAACTTTCCTTCTTATAACCATCAAACACTGGTATCCCTCTTTTCCACAGAATCTTCAGATAATCTAGAAGTGGTTCCTAATACACATCTATGTCATTTCCAGGTTGTCGAGGGCCAGATATCAACAAAGACAACATTATATACTTCCGTTTCATGCAAACCCATGGGGGCAAATAATAGATGACCAACACAACTGGCCAAGTACTGTGTTGGGTACTCATGTTTCCATGAGAGTTCTTTCCATCTGTGGAGAGCGCTAGACGCAAGTTCCTTGCTTCTTTGGAGAGTCAGAATATTTAGCGTCAAACTCTTTCCACTGTTGACCATCCGCAGGGTGTCTTAACTTTCCATCTTCAATCCTTCCACTATTATGCCAAGTCAACATTATTGCATCTTCTTCATTCAAATAAATCCTTATGAATCTTGATATTATTGGAAAATACCACAACACCTTAGCTGGGATCCCTTCCTTAGTCCTATAACGCCATACAGAGCAGCGCGGACAATATGATAAATTCTCATAATCTTTACGGTACAATATGCAGTCATTGGGACAAGCATGTATTTTCTCATATTCCATGCCCAATTCTCTAATCATTTTTTTAGCATCATATGTCCGACTCGGAGGAACATTACCGCCAGGAAGCATGTCACATAGCAAAGCTAGAAGATCCATAAAACTCTTATCACTCCACCCATTTGCCCCCTTCAAGTTATATACCTTTACCACCGCGGACAATTTGGTATACTTCTTACAACCAGTAAATAAAGGCATTTCAAATTGACTCAATTTCTCAATTAAATCATCAACATTTATTTCCCCATCACCGGTAGCTTCAAAATCATCGAATCCATCATCTTCAACAAACTTCTCACCTAAAACAACTTCAGGTGTAGGTGAACGATTGTTTACACACACATTATATGCCCCAGCCCCTATATCTAAACCAGCAGCTTCAGGTGTATGATTATTTACCTCTACATCAGATTCCCCATCCGCATCCTCTAATTCTCCATGAAAAATCTAACGCCTATAATCTCTACTGAAACTATTCTTTTCTAAGTGTATTTTGACATCTGGGATAGGCAAAACCCTAATATTACCACATCTATTTTAAGGGCAGGGGATTGATGAGTGGAGATGAAAATTTTCACTAATGAAATTGTAAAATTCAGCAATTCAATCATTATAAATAGGATCACCAATTTCACCACCAATCAACCAAGTACAACCCATATATAAGCCAGTAGCTATGAAAATGAGATTACCTTTTTTAAGCTATAAAGATTAATGACGGCGACGACGGCAAAGATGACTTGTTCACCATCAGTCATTCTATTATTAATACCTTTGAAATTTCATTTATTTTTAGAGTTGCATAATCTAAGACGGTTCTTATAAGTACCGTTGTAATTGTGCAAGCATGCATGAGGTGAAAAATGGTGAAACAACCAATAATAATAGGGCATGCATTGGTTAACTAAAATCACAAACTTTTCAGTTTTCACAGTGGATCTGTTTTTACAACAGTTTTAAGAAACACCGTTGTTAATTGGTGTAATATGGCAACGACTTTAAAATTACCGTTGTTGATATATGTAATATGATAACGGCTAAACAAAGAACCATTATTATTTTGTCTTATTATTATTATAACGGTTCTAATTCTTATTATCTTATTATGCCGTTTCCATTCTTTTTTATTATTATAAGTAGAAAGTTAGTCATTATAATATTTTTATTTTGTGGATTGCCTTTGAGTGTAAAGACTTAATTAAAACGTAACAAATAACATAAATAATTAAAATTTAATTCAAATAACCACCATAATCAAAATACAACTCATAATGTCAGATAAAAATTAAAGACTTAATTAGAATCTAATGAAGAATTAGGATAGTCTTCATGCCCAATTTCGACATAGATCAAGTCGTAGATCGACTCTTCATCATCAGCGGGCAGCGCAGGTGGAATGGCCTCTTTATCCCATGACATAGGCACGGTGGCAGGAATGTGATGCCTCCTGTAATGTGTCAGCAGATGATGATCAACATGGTTCGCAACCCATAGATAAGGGCCCTTTTGTTTAGCATCCGAATAGAAGTCCTCTTTCCCCGCATCTTTCCCCGCAAATCTAGCCCCTAATATTATTGCCTGACGAAAACTATCATGGCAGTTGGCTTCGTCAAACTCGATAAAAGCGAAGCCTACAAAACCTTGCTTGTTTGTAGACACGGGGTTCACTTTTTTAACCGCAGTGAAACCGGAGTCATGAAGAATTTGCGTCAACCACCCAAAATTAGGATTTAAACCCTTTCCATTCCCATCATAACGAACCGGGAGATTATGGAGAATGCAAGTAAAAGGCTGTGCGTAACGATAACGTGATTGTAGCTCCGATACACCAGCCATATTTTTTTAGAGAAAAATTTAGAGAGAAATTAAAGAGTAAATGTTTGATAATTTAGATTTTGACCTAAAACATTATGAAGAAATATTTATAGAATTATTTTGGTCAAATTGAATATTATTGGTCAAATTGAAAATTTATTAAAGTTCTGATAAAGTTTTTCATGCAGTGGTCAAACTGAGAAATCTAATCAAATAGTGACAACGCTTGAATTGAAAAACCGTTCTTTCATAATTAAAAATGATAACGGTTACAAGAAACCCGTATCTATAACATAACAACGGGTACCACAAACCGTTGCTGGTGCTAATTTAGTAACGGTTTTCGAAATGCCGTTTTCTTAAACTGGTAACGGTTGTCTAACAACCGTTGATAAGAGCGATTTTATAACGAGCTTTTGGAAACCGTTATACGTTTTTGATAACGGTTTGTTAAGTAGCCGTTGTCACATTATAATAACAACGGTTTTCGTGGGAAACCGTTATTCTCATTATCGCGGTCTAGGTTTCCGCCAATATTTGGAAAACGGTAATCTAAGTGTCGTTATTAAATGCATTAAACCGTTGTGATACGCTCCTTATTGATTGCCAGATTTGGCGTAGTGATACCCTTACCAGACGGTTTCAACGCCTGAATGTAAGGTTTGTTAGGAGGAGGATCAGTGGAAGGAATAACCGTAGCAGTAGAAGAATTAGGGTTTTCAGAAATTACGGGAATTGAAGTAAAAGTGACCGGAGGAGCAGTAGCGGTCTAGCTGAACCAGACATAGCCCGAAATCGCAACATATTTGGTGTGACTGGAGCAATAAAGGCCCCTAAGACAGCCATGCTCGGAGAGCGAGACGAGGATTCCACGACGGGGTGTCCAACCACTGCTGTATCATTTGATCTAGTATTACGGCCGACGACCGGAAGCTTGGGCGGCCGGCCCCACGGCATGACGCGAACCCTCCAACGGTGAAGGTTGAGTGCACCACTCGATCGTAATTTCAGAGAGTGTGTAGAGAGAGAATTTTTTTAGAGAGAGACCGGTCTTTATTAATATTATTAATATTAATATTATTAATATTAATATTAATATTATTATTATTATTATTATTACAATTATAATTATAATTATAATTATAATTATTATAATTATTATAATTATTATTATTATTATTGTTATTATTAATTTTTTTTTGTAAGAAGTGAGTAATTCTCATTAAAAGAGAGAAACAGATCTTACAAGAGAGCCAACTACAACAAACCCAAACTTAAACACCTATTCTAAGAGCAAGGATAAGAGGTGATCATTCTCTAACCCTTGTCTCCAAGAGTACATTCGTAAACAAACAAAATACTTTACAAAATTAAGAAGTTGCTCGACAGTTCTCCGAGTTCCCATAAAGATCCTGCAATTTCGTTCCTGCCATAACATAAACACCCCAGCAGCAAGAGCACAGCACGCAAGTTTCCTCCTCCCTTTACGAGTCCGGTTTAGAGCAAGCTTATACAGCTCATGTTTCAAACTCAAAACATGTCTACTGACCCCCTGCCAGGCAAGCAGGCTATGCATTAAAGCAGTAGAAAAGGGACACTCAAAGAATAGATGCAAACTAGTCTTAGCTGCGGCATAACATAGAGAACACAAGTTAGCTAGTTGCATCCCTCTCATACACAACTTATCCACAGTAGCCAGGCTATTCTGGGCAGCAAGGGTAGCAATAAAAGCATGCTTAGGAATAATAATGCTATCCAAAAGAGGTTTCATCCATCTGAGCTCATGAGAATTACCATGAAAGATATCATACACCACATGCAAAGGGTGTTAGAAATCATTATTCTCATTATTTAACATATTCATATATGTGACATTTAATTTAGTCATAAAATTAAATCTAGATCTTATGCATGCAAACATAATTAGAAATAGAGAAGAAATCGTCATTCTTACTATAGTAGTTTCGGATATAGGGCACAAGTGAGTTCTCCTTCTCACTTGTTCTTGAGCTTTCCTTACAAATGGAAGAACAAGGATTCAAAGATAGAATCCCTCCCAAAGATGAATACCCAAGATAACCTCTTAAAAGATTAATATTACTTGATCTAGAATAATAATAATCTTCACTAAAATTGACCCAAAACTATTGTTTTTATCTCTTGTAATTTCGGCCAAGAGAGGATGAATATTGAGAGATTTTATTTCTCTAAGCTTTCATAAGATGTAGAGAGTTTTTGTATTTCTTACACTAGAAATAATATGTAAAGTTGTGAATGATAATTGGAGAGAAAAACTCTCTATCAAAGCCTTTGAAAACCGGTGGGAAGGAGAGGAGGAGAGCCAATGCATGGGCAAGTTTTTCTACCCAAGAAAAACTAGGTTTGCATGGCTACAAGCTAGTTATAATCATTATGCTTTCCACTTAATTATTTAACACAATTTAAACATTATACTCCCTCCATTTTTTCGGCACTTACATAAAATGGGAGGTCCATTTTATATTTTGTCATTTGTCAATTGTCACATGTTACTAGTCATGTGAAATTGTCATGTATTTTTAACATATTAAAAATCAACGTATTAATGAAAATACGTCATGTACAAAATCGACTTAGTAATTCATAATTACTTGTACCAAAATGGTTTATCAATTATAAATCACAACGTCTTGTATTTATAATAAATTATTCATTCAGTTCCAATTGTTTCCGTAAACAATAATTTTCATCTAAGTAATAGAACAATTCGATCACTTAGACCATATCTTATTTAATCGAATTACAATAAGATACGTTAATAATACTCACAAAATCGTCCGTCAATTTTAAGCAATTTAATTAACCCGTATCGACATACGATCAATTAAATAATCAATTAAGAGTGTTACCCTTTAGGTATGACCTATGGGGATCAACTGATCACCACCGTCGCACGACAGTAATGTCAAACTCTAGTCAGCCAATCATTACCGATATGTGTGGACCAGTTGACTGTAAAATATTACATCCCACATGTATTCTTAAAATGAGATTTAAACATGTGATCATTATGATCGACAGTTGTGATCGCATTATTGTCGGAGGACACATATTCCAACAATCTCCCACTTGTCCTCGACAAGTGTGCGTCACCAATTCTCTTGTCCTATTACTATCTCCTACTCAATGCAAGGTGTCTTTCGGGTCGTACTTGTAAGTGATCATATCGAGAGTGGTTTCCTCGATATGGAGAATAACTGATTGACGGAATTATCCACCATGGATACCTTCCGAGCGTGGCCACGCATTTCTAGTTCATTACTCCTCGAGTGGCCCTGAGATATTGTTATAACTCTGACAAGGGATGGACAATTCCTATTGCACTTATTTCCTTCGACTAGTCACAGCCATCATAACCCAAAATATGCCCATTTGACCCCATTTACGAAGGTCGTAGTAACATAAATCAAAGCTAATCTGAAACTGTGCCACCTTAGGCGAACCGTCTTTAGTCAAAAGAATCGACTCATTAGACTACTATAGTAGCTCTCGCCACGACCAGGCTATATAAATTTGCCAGAACTCTATAAGCGGTCATAAGGCCCGACAAAGTGTTTCTAACAGTCTGCCTATGTGATCGACTAGTCATCTCACATGACTTCATGGCACATGAACTTGCCATCAATCGCATCACACTCTAGTCACTTCGAGACGTCACCTCATGTAAGTGACTATGGGCGAATACAATGCTAATCCGTGTTCACTTTAACGGGGTTCAATTGTCTCTACAACCCGTTTGGATGTAACAAAGTATAAGGTGAGTTAATAATAACTCAAACGACGAATGTCGACATCACATTCGGGTAGTCAATACCATATTACAACCTTGTGATGTATATCGTAAGTGCGTAAACACTAGTCGTTTGTAACATGAGTTTAACATACCATGTGTCCATGTGTTCAAACTCTTGAATTGCATTTTCCTTTATTTTCATGTTTGTCTCACATAGCATGAACCTTACCAAGTACACATCTAGGTTCTCAACCTAGGTTTAGGTTCTTTATCTTGAAAGAACTTTCTTGTTGTTTATCACATAACCAACAAATTGTGGTGGATGATCTAACTTGCACTGGTCAAGTGTTCTACCAACTCACAATGCACTAGGTATACGTTTTGTAGGGTCTTGCAACAATTGTCAAGATGATTAGCCTAGCACTTCTCATAAGTCCTAGCATTTTAGAAAATACTAGTTTTGAGTAACTTCTTACTATAACAAGTATATTTTCAAACTTCTTATTTCTCTTTTTAGCTTAAATAGCTTAGGATTTTCATAAATCCTTACGCGTTCTCGAACTTCAATATGTGCAACTTCTTGTCACATAAGCGAGTGTTTTGTCAAACACTAGAATAGCTCATTAGTTCTTCTTGAGAATTCATGACGATTCTTCTATGGCTTACCAATGAACCATCATGCTCTTAAGCATATGATTCATTATTGGACATGTGCATGATTATTCTAATGGCGGAAACATTAGTAATCTATAATCATGTGATCAACCATTCTTAGGTTCAATGAATGACCATGACTGCTTATGGTAATTCCATTTTCATCGACATGAATAACCCACGTTTCTCGTTGATTTGATGTGTATATCTCAATACTTATCCTACATCCCATGATGTGATTGGATTCATCATAGTCCATTTTCATCCAGAATTGAAAAACTCAAATACTTCTTTGTGAGGATAGTACTAGCTCGTCATTCTCAATGAGTAATGAGTTATAAATTTTACAAGATGATTGCTCCCACTAAATTCCATGTCTTTACATGAGAATTTCAAACTCCCACTCAATTCCACATGTTTCGTAATTGACTACTCAATCGAAACATTTCAAGAATTGAAATACATTTTGCTTTGCCAAGTTATTAAGATTAAAACCATATATGTTCCCAACATATCTTTTCAAAATACCTCTTTTGAAAAGGTTTCAATCTTAAACTTATGGAAAGAGATTTTAATCTCTAACTCATTCATTCTTGTAATGATGCGTAGCAATGTCATTATTTAAATGTGAAATGCCATTTAATATACGTCCTTCTCAAAATACCCCTTTTGGAAGGAGGTTTAACCATTTTATTTATAACGAGGTTAAGTAATGACACTAGCGTGGTTAACAATTAACTTAGCTCTTGTAGACATCGGCATATCTCCTTTTGCAACTTTTAATCATAAATGTCATTTATATTCAAGGATGCAACTTTGTTTCATTTAGGCTCTTAAGTAAATATCAATATTGAAACTCTTGGTCATATGTTGTTCATAAACTAGCCAAATCTCTTGTTGACACTTTTCATTAGTCATTTTTTTCCAAAACTTTCTTTTGGTGTCCTCATGTAGCTATCTAAGAACATGTTCTTTTGATTACTTCACTTGGTCTCTTTTGTCATGTAGATCTTATCTATTCAAGACCATAGATCTCATCTATTTAAGTATACTCCCTATATTGGTATACAAATCATTCTTCCTTTTGTATATCACATTTACTCAAGCATACAAAATTTCTTTGTATTCTTTGTGTCTTCCATTTTTTCTCCCACTCTATCTTTAGAATAAATACACTAAATATTCAAAGATAGTTTATGAGACACAAATAATGATTTTGAAGTAGAAAGAGGACTATCTCATAGATTGACTAATAGACTTTAAATTTGATGAGTGTACTTGGTAATTGACATTCCTTTAGGAGAGTTCATCAACTCAACATCACTTTATAATTGATCATACACAAGCCTTAAGCTTGTGGACATATAATGAATCCCATCATTATAGTTGTCTATTGGATCACTTTAAGTAGATGATCATATGTTTCTATGTGCAAGCATATAAAGACGAATTTTAGAACAAGGAAATACGATAAAAGGGGTGACTTGGGTTGCAAACCAAGCCACCATAATACAAAATACAACCATTGTTTAGAAAGGATCAACCATTTCCATGTCGAACACGGAAATCAAAATAGTTCTAAAATCCGAAACACAACTTAAAATAAGACAATAAAAAAGCCAAGCTTCATTGGAAGCTACTCCTAGCTCCTTAATGATTTCTCAAGCTTGCTTTTCCTTTCCTTTGTCTTTGCTTGGAGGAGGCCCTATTTACAATAAAAAGGGGATACATTATCACAACTTTGTATCAAAATACCATAGTTGAATTAAAAACATAAAAGAAAGGATAGTCATTTACCTACTGGAGTGATTTTTCCAGCTTTGATGTCACCAAGGTATTTGGAACAATTCCTCTTCCAATGTCCAACACCATTACAATAATGACATTTGTCAAGAGGACCCTTCTTGGTCTTGGAAGTGCTAGCATCAAAAGTCTTAGCCTTGGTGGACATGGGAGCTTGCCTCTTACCCTTTTTCCAATTCTTTTTGAACTTCCCTTTGCTCTTAGTGCTTATATTAAGCACGTCCCTAGGTGGGTTAACATTTAGCCCCATGTCTCTTTCGGCTTGCACAAGTAACTTGTGCAATTCTTCAAAAGACACGTCCTTGTCTTGCATGTTAAAATTCACCCGGAATTGAACATACGCTTTGACTTTGGATAAGGAGTGTAGAATCCTATCTACAATGAGCTCCTTGGGGCTTTCAACCTTTTGAATTTTCAATGTCTCGACTAGCTCCATCAATTTGAGCACGTGAGGGCTAACCTTTTGGCCCTCCTTAAAATCGGGATCAAAGAATACCGAGGCCGCCTCATATTGGACGATCCTCGGAGCTTGTGAAAACATTGTCACAAGTTTGGAATAGATTTCATAAGCGGTGCCCATTTTAAAGGCTCTCCTTTGGAGATCCGCCTCCATTGCAAAAATCAACACATTTTTCATAGCGGCGGACTCTTTGTGGTAAGCCTCATATGCTTCCCTAGTGGCGGCAGTCGACCTAGTATTAGGTTCGGGTGGAGAGGCCTCGGTGAGGTAACGAAGCTTATCGTCACCTTGGGCGACTAATTTGAGTTGGGCATCCCAATCGGAGAAATTTGACCCATTCTTTTCAAGTTTACAACGATCCATGAAGGATCAGAGCCATGAAACATTAGCGAGAGTGGTGGCGTTGGTGTTTGGTGCGGCCATATGTTATGAGAAATAAAAGTGGTCTACAAAACAAAAATGGAAGGAATAAAACATTTGTCGTTTTCAAAATAATAATAATAATACTCGTAAATTTTAATTTAAACAAGTTTTATAGCATTTATCTAGTGACCTCTACCCAACTTGATAAATGATTCCAAGACCCAAATTCATATTAACTTAGGCATCGGTAAAGCCGAATACAACCCTTATCAATATAACTCGGTGGATTAACGCTTTAATCGATTCTACTTTTTGAACTCTTGGTCGATAAAATTACATTAATATTTATCTTTAGCCCGAAACACATCCGGCAACCGTCGAGAATACTTTCGTTGAGTTCAACCCAAATTTCGAATAAATGTGTCCATGATCCAAATTTACATCAACTTGGGCATCGGTAAAGCCGAAAACAACCCTCATCTTTATAAATTCGGTGGGTAGACATTTATCACCCACTTCCCCTACGTAACAAGGTTTGTACCCCGGTAAAGCCGAGTGCACTCCCTCACGAAATAGGTTTTCATGGTTTCTACTTTTTGGTAAGGCTAAGTCTCAATTGTTTATTTTAGCGAGAGGTCATGTCAATTTATTATCTATCACGTTTTAAGTGAACTAAAGCGGTGAACTACGATAATTTTAATTGACACGGTCGATAAACATGATTAAATGATAATGCATGTTATAGTTATGGCGATTTAGCGATGCATGCAACATATAAATAAAATGCAAAGCATAAATAAAATCCTAGTATGGCCTTCCTAAATAGTAAATCTAATAAACTATTACAAATTCGGAAACCAACTCCTATGGTCCCTTGAACTTCGGTCTTGGCACGCATTCCAAGGCAATACTTTCTTAGATGGATCGCCTTCTCGAGTGGCACCGTCTTCAAGGAACTCCGGGAAAATAAATTACAAAATGAATTACATAATTTCCTATTATACATTTGTAATTAAAATAAAATAAATCTATTAAATTACAAAACGGTGATACGAGATCACAATAAATTACAACCGAATCGATATTCCCATATATTTCGGGTAATATCAATTAAAATTAAGGCCATACTAAGTAAAATTACATAATTCAAAAATTACATAAAATTAAAATATGACAATCATAAAAAAAATGCAGCATTATAATATGTATGAACATGCCCAATTTTATGCTAAATCGCCTTTAAGGAGCCAATATCGTATATTTATCGGTTTTTACGGATTTGCGTGATTTAACCTTTCAAAAATCACAATAATTACATAAAATCATAGTTATGTACAAGTTAATTACCCTAACCATCTTAGGACTCAAAATTAGTCTCCACTAACATTTGACAATAATTAACCTAGATTTCTTAATATTGTTCATAAATGGACCCAAAATACAAAATTATGTCATAAACTTCAAATTAAATCATAAAAATTTCAAATAATTTCAAAATTTGAAATTTAAACTCATGAACATTCTGGAAAAATACCATGACACTCATAATGTTCAAAACTTAGGTTTAAAATTTCGAAAATTTATCGAGAAAAACAATGTTGCGGTTTATCGATTTTAACAATTATCACCATAAAAATATGAGACAAATTATTTTTATCAACTTTTCACTTTTAGATCTGAAATATATGATAAAATGCAACATGTGACGTTTTTCCTTAGTCATGAAGTATGTTTTAGCATTTTTACTAATTAAAGTCACTATTTATGTGATTTTTCATCAAAAATTCATAAATCATGCATAAAGACTTCATTATAGCCAAATATTTTACACACATCTTATAAAATTGCATGTGACAACATACTAAATTTCCATGACCATATTCGAAATATAACTCATATTAATCTATTTACCCATTTAAATACGATTTTAACTTGAAAAATCCATACTTCGAGCATAACAACTCATTTTATTATGAAAATTTATAGGCCATCAGTAGATTATATATGTGAAAACATACCCAAAAATCACTGGAAAAATTGAAGTTTAGCTATTTTTCATCCAAAAATGACATTTTAATCATAAAAATCACATTTTAATGCCAATATTATATAAAATGAACAATAAAATCCATAAATAAACCAAAATATCCTAAATAAATTTTAGGACCAGAAACTTTAACATGCAAATAAATTTCGTGATATTTCATAATAAACACAAATTTATAAGTTTTGTTTGTTAATCTTATAACTCGGAAAAACAATAACCGATTTGCATGCAAACAACCTAAGGCTCTGATACCACTTGTTAGAAATCATTATTCTCATTATTTAACATATTTATATATGTGACATTTAATTTTGTCATAAAATTAAATCTAGATCTTATGCATGCAAACATAATTAGAAATAGAGAAGAAATCGTCATTCTTACTATAGTAGTTTCGGATATAGGGCACAAGTGTGTTCTCCTTCTCACTTGTTCTTGAGCTTTCCTTACAAATGGAAGAACAAGGATTCAAAGATAGAATCCCTCCCAAAGATGAATACCCAAGATAACCTCTTAAAAGATTAATATTACTTGATCTAGAATAATAGTAATCTTCACTAAAATTGACCCAAAACTATTATTTTTATCTCTTGTAATTTCGGCCAAGAGAGGATAAATATTGAGAGATTTTATTTCTCTAAGCTTTCATAAGATGTAGAGAGTTTTTGTATTTCTTACACTAGAAATAATATGTAAAGTTGTGAATGATAATTGGAGAGAAAAACTCTCTATCAAAGCCTTTGAAAACCGGTGGGAAGGAGAGGAGGAGAGCCAATGCATGGGCAAGTTTTTCTACCCAATAAAAACTAGGTTTGCATGGCTACAAGCTAGTTATAATCATTATGCTTTCCACTTAATTATTTAACACAATTTAAACATTATACTCCCTCCATTTTTTCGGCACTTATATAAAATGGGAGGTCTATTTTATATTTTGTCATTTGTCAATTGTCACATGTTACTAGTCATGTGAAATTGTCATGTATTTTTAACATATTAAAAATCAACGTATTAATGAAAATACGTCATTGTTTTGTGTGGATTTTGCGCAAGGCGAAATCAGGTCAGGGTGAAACTGTGTAGGGTTAACTAGCTCTAGATAATCTGTAGATCAGGTTGTCAGGGTATGATTATAAGCTGTAAATGAAATAAGAACAATAACAATAAGACAAGTAATTTTGTACGTGGAAAACCCTTGAATGGGAAAAAACCACGGGCACCAATCCAGGAGAGGATTTCACTATGTAATTTGGGAGAATGATTATATAATAATAATAATGCTTATGTTTCTCTACGTATTATGTATGCTTCTTCTTGCGTATGAATGATATATCCTCTAGTATCTTCAAAGTGTTCTTTATATTGGCTTCCATCTTGAACGGCTGCTTGATCTGGCATTAAAGGCAGATTATTCTCCATTATTACCAGAAATAATTGCCAATTATTTCTCCCTTAATTACTGCATTTACTGCATAATCTTCACACTTAATGCTGCGTATATAATCCCTTTATATCACGCGTATATGGTCTAATATCGTCCTGATATTTTTACCGTTGTCCTCTCCATGGCCTGGCGCCTATCTCCATGTGCCCTGATAGCTTGACACCCTGACAGCCTGGTAGTCAGGTTCAGGTGAGATACTGATCAGGAAGGTCTGCGGATTTCCAGGCCTAACAATTGCCCCTTATCTCCTCATTTGCAGTGTGCCAGGACGAAAAAATGAGGAGATAACTTTATCATTGGTAAGATTACCCAACGGTTAAGTTTTTCCTGATGAATTTCCTGTCACGGCTATTTTACTGCAGTTGCTGACGCGTGTTTATTTACTGCAACTTCCTTAATGATTATCCACTTCCTTTGCAGCTTAAACCCTAATCCTCTTCATTATAAATACCTGTGTGCTTCATTAAGTTGAACTCACCAACGCAATTTCTTCTCATCTTTTCTCTTTAACAATCTTTTTCTTCAGTTTTCTTAATTTCCAACTTCCTCAATCTTTAATCAATTCTCTATAATCTTTCAAATAATGGCTGCAAAGAAAAAATCTACCAGGGCAGCGGTTTTTGCAACTCCTCCTCCTCAGAATCCTCAGGAAACTTCTTCTGAAACCTTGCCTGCTTCTTCTGCTGCTCCATCTCCCAAAGTAAATAAGCCGAGTGATCCTCCATTGGAGATGATCTCAATATCTCATGGTGATTTCCAATTCAAGCCTACGAAGGCCTTAAATAAGGATCAGTCTCCTGCAAACCGTTTGAAGCCTGAGTTTGAAAAGATTTTGAAGGATAAGGGGATCATCCCTGCTGATGCTGAAGTCTGGATCCCTGAGGATTCTCCTATCAGGGCCGACTGGGCTTGTCCTGGTTGGTTCTGCATCCATGACTGGGCTTTCAGGACAGGCTATAAGCTTCCTTTTTCTCCTCATATGGTTGAGGTTATTAAGGAAATCGGTGTTCCATCTTATCATTTAATGCCAATGGTGTGGAAGGTTGTATGTTCCATTGAGAATCTCTGTAAAAAACACAATATCTCTTTTTTCTCTTGATGATTTGAAGACTTGTTATGCTGTTAAAATAAACAGTCCTGGCCGTATAAGTTTTAAGGTCAGGGCGTCTACTACTCCTCTTCTGAGTAATTTGGACAGTGGCCATGATAAAGGCTGGGCTGCTGGATATATGTTTGTCAGGACCAATTCTGTGGGTCCTGACTTGGCGTATTTAAATCATGAGGCTTGCGTTGCTGGTGAGTCTTTTTGTTTCTTTCTTTGTCCTGCATGTTTTATTTGTTAGTAAAAAATAAAAATTATAATAAGTCATACCTCTTATGTGTGCAGTTGATGACTGGGTTACTGAAGCGGAGTATCCCACTCCCAATGTTTCTGCTTTCCTTGCTATTCCTCCTTTGGAGAGGTCCTGGCCTCTCTGTTGTGGGGTTGGTCACCTTCCTCACTGTTTGAAGGCTGACGGTGCTCCCACGGCGGCCAAAGCTTCAGGGGCTGCTAGTGCCACTACCTCAGGTAGTAAGTTTATCTTAATTTTTTCTTTCTCTTTGCTTTTAGTTTCCTGACAATGTTTGGTTTATATTGCTGATACAGTATTTCGTGTTGCAGCCACCAGGTCGTCTATTCGCCTTGCCAGGTTTGGTATGGCTGACCTCTCAGCCAGGCTGGCTAGGATTAAGGAGGAAGGTCCCCAGGGAAGTGGGGATGCTGAGCCTGTTATTGACTTGACTGAACAGTCTAATGCTGCCAGGGTCTCTGTTACACCTGCTGCCCCTGCTGAAACAAGTTCAGCAGCCTAAAAGAGGAAAGTTGAAGATGTCGACATTTCTGCCCCGCTCAGGGAAGTGAGAGCCAGGGTGGACAATATGGAGGCTGCTAGGGTGAAGATCAGGGATTACGCTGCTTCTAAATCAGATGTCATGCTCACCCTTGACCCTGTTGAGACTGCTACTCAGGCAGTTGCTTCAGTGGATCATTCAGTCAGCCTCTTAGCTGGTGCCTTGGCTGCTGTAAGGGAGGTAAGCCGGAACAATTTCTATGTGTATTTTGTTTTCGTGGTTTTTATTATTGGTGTAAATTACTCATACTTTTCTTTCTATTTTTGATCAGGGTGCTGCGACCGGTCTCCATAATGCCTATCAGACTACTTCTTTGGTAGCCAGAATTGATCGGATGAGATCAGATTATGATAGGCTAAAGTCTGAGCTGGATTTTGCACGAGCTGACCTGGCTGCTAAAGCTGCTGACTTGACAAGGGTGTAGGCTGAGAGGGATGCTGCTAAGACTGAAGCAGTTTCGAGCAAGCGGCTATTACAGGAGGCCTTGGACAGAAATGAGGAGCTCACCCAAGAGAGGGATGACTTAGAGTTCAAGCTTGATGTTGCTTCCCTCTACTTTTATATCAAAGGAAGGGCGGCTCCTATAACGGAGCCTGTCGAAGCCAGGGCAAAATGGGACCCTGCAGCTGAGATGGCTTTCGCTGCTTCAAAGTATCCTGACCTGCATAACATGGAAAATGAACAGGAGGTCGACTCTCCAGGGGAGCAGGATGTTGATGCTGATCCGGCTAAGAGCAGGGAGCAGGGTGTTGATGCTGGTGCTGTTTCTAAGGAGAAGCAGTAGTTTATTATTTTTTTTAGTTGGTATTTGGCCCATCCAGGAGGGATGTCCCTGGACAAACAATTTTTTTATTTTCCTGTTTTGGGTCAGGGAGACTATCCCTGGCCTTTATGAATATTTTGGCGCCTTTGCCCCAGGGGGTAAAGGTTTTTTATTGATATAGACATGGTGGCCTTCTTTTGGCTGATTTCACTTTTGACTTTGCTTGATTTGTGAGTTTCATCCTATTGGGCCTGTCAAATATTTCGTTTGAATGACCTGCACATTATTTTCGTTTTATATTGTTATTCATGAGTAATTCAACCAAGTATAATTTTTTGCTATAGTGGTTGAAGGGGTGGGAAAACCGGCCTGTCAGGAGGGCTTATGTCCCCTGCCTAGCTGGAGGGCTTGGTATTCGGCCTGTCAAGAGGGCATTTTAGACTAAGTGTTTGGGAGAGAACACCCTTACACTTGTCTTGCTGCGTCCAGCCGGTTGTAATCCGTGGCGATAAACCTAGTCGTCGAGCAATTATTTCATGCCGATTGGTCCCGACTCTTTATCGTATCTGGTGGCGGTTACCAACTCGTCAGGCACAGTTAAGTGCAAAATTTTTGTTTCAGGAATGTATAGTAGAGTAGCCCTCAATCCTGAATATTTATGCATATAATTTTTCATCATGTATAATTGTTCAGGATTCAAAAAAGTCAATAGATGGGTTAGTTGAACAGATATAAAATACGGACAAGGCATGTAAAACATGTAGTTTATCACATAGCATGTTAGGTTGAGTAGTGATTGAATTTATACCTGATTGTAGCCTGATCTTTACATATGGAATAATTTTAAATGAGTTACATTCCAGGATCTCGGGATCATTTCCCCTTCTAGCGTTTGGAGCCTGTATGCTCCTTGTCCAACAATTGAATCAATTAAGTAAGGGCCTTCCCATTTGGGAGCCAGTTTGCCTGCTGATTTTTCTTTTTTATTTGGAAATACTTTGCGTAGGACAAGGTCTCCTTCTTTAAAGACCCTGATCCTGACTTTTTTATTGTAAGTCCTGGCGACTGCTTGTTGATATGATGCCATCCTGATTTTGGCAGCGTCTCTTAATTATTCTGTTAGGACCAAGTTGTCTTGCATCAGGTCTTTGTTTCCTTCAACGTTGTTCAGGCTGTATCTGGATGTTGGTACACGTACTTCCGCGGGAATGACAGCTTCACAGCCATACACCAGGGAGTAAGGTGTTTGGCCTGTTGCAGTTTTTGGAGTTGTCCTGTCTGCCCATAGTACTAATGGAAGTTCTTGACCCATCCGCCTCGTCTTCTTTTCACTTCTTTTAGGCGACTTATGATTACCTTATTGCTAGATTCAGCCTGGCCATTAGCTTTTGGATATCCAGGGGTTGATGTTACCAGGTTGATATTCCATTCTTGGCAAAATGCTTGGGTCCTTTTTCCCACAAATTGAGTTCCCTTATCGCATACTATTTCTGATGGGACTCCATATCTGCAAATGATGTTTGTCCTGATGAAGGATATTACTTCCTTTTCTGTTACTTGCCTGAAATAGTCAGCCTCAATCCACTTGGAGAAGTAGTCAGTCATAGCTAGCATGAATACTTTTTACCCTGGAGCTACGGGCAGTTTTCCCACAATATCCATGCCCCACTTTATGAATGGCCAGGGTGCGGAAATTGAATGAAGGAGTTCAGATGGCTGATGTATGATTGGTGCCTGAATTTGGCAGGCTTCGCATTTTGAAGAGTATTCCAGGCAGTCAGCCCTCAGTGTAGGCCAGTAGTAGCCTGTCCTGAAAACTTTGCTTGCCAGGCTCTTTCCTCCTTTGTGGTTGCCACAATGTCGATCATGTATTTCTTGAAGTACTAGTTTGGCTTCATCAGGCTCCAAGCATCTCAGGTAGGGTCCAGCCTGTGATCTCTTGAACAGAGTGTTATTGATGATAGCATAGGTTGAAGCTCTAATTTTAAAAGCCCTAGCCTCATTTCTTCCCTGAGGCAGTATTCCTCGGAGAAACCAGTCATAATAGGGTTTAGTCCAAGAGTTACTGTCCTGATTGACAGGATTGACCTGTTCAGGTTTGCTGATGGTTGGCTCTAATAGGTGCACAATTGGTATTTTGTCGAAAACAGTGGGGGTGAAATTAGAACCTAGGCTGGCCAGAGCATCAGCCTGGGTATTCAGGTCTCTTGATATTTGATCTATGTCAAATAAAGTAGATTTAGCGGTAAGGTTTTTTGCATATTCTAAATACGAGATCATTTTTGCGTCCTTAGCCGTATAAATTCCCTTTATTTGATTAGCAATTAAGAGTGAATCAGTTTTTACCTTTAGGTTTTGAACACCGAGGTCTAGACATACCTTTAAGCCTGCTATCAGGGCTTCATATTCTGCTTCATCGTTGGTGGCTTTGAACTCACAACTTACAGCCTGTGCTATCATATCTCCCTGTGGTGATTTAAGTACTAGTCCTAACCCTGTCCCCCTGGCGTTGGATGCCCCATCTATGAATAGGGTCCATTCTTGGTCTGGGGTTTTATTTTCTAGTTGGTTGACCTCTTTTATCAGGTCTGGCTCCAGGTTAGGGCTAAAATCAGCCACAAAGTCTACTAGGGCCTGCGATTTGATCGCTGCCCTGGGTTCAAAAGAGATGTCGTATGTGCTAATCTGTACTGACCATTTGGCCATCCTGGCTGAAAGTTCAGGTTTACGCAGGACATATTTTATGGGCAGATTGGTCCTGACTATAATGGGGTGACTTTCAAAATAGGGTCTCAACTTGGTACATGACATTATTAAAGCTAAAACATATTTTTCAAGTAGTCCATACCTTAGCTCAGCATCTAGCAAACTTTTACTTACATAGTAGACTGGATGTTGCTGCCCGTCCTGTTCTTTTACCAGGACTACACTGACTGCTGTGTCAGTGACAGATAGGTATACTGACAAAGGCTCTCCCTTCTCTGGTTTAGCCAGTAAGGGTGGAGATGATAAATAGGATTTTAGATCCTGAAAAGCTGCCTCATGCTCATCCGTCCACTGGAATTGTTTGTTTTTCCTGAGGAGGTTATATAATGTTTGGCATCTCTTAGAGGATCTTGATATAAAGCGGTTCAGGGCAGCTACCCGGCCTGTCAATTTTTGGATATCCTTGACAGACTTGGCTGACTGTAGTTCCAGGATAGCCTTTATCTGTTCAGGGCTAGCTTCTATGCCTCTCTTTGTGACCATATATCCAAGAAATTTTCCTGCAGAGACTCCAAAGTGGCACTTTGCAGGGTTCAGCTTCATGTTGTATTTTTCTAATATCTCAAATGCTATTTCTAGATGCTTTACATGATCTTCTGCATTCTTGGATTTCACCACCATGTCGTCTATGCATACTTCCATGATGTCACCTATCTGTTCTTTAAACATCATGTTGACCAGGCGCTGGTACGTTGCCCCTGCATTCTTCAAAGCCGAAAGGCATGGCAAAGTAACAAAGATATGCCTCGATGCCTGTAATGAATGCGCAGACTCTCCGGTCGCGGTGCATCTTTATCCGATTGAATCCACTTTGGAAGCATCCATGAATGTTAGCATTTCGTGGCCTGCTGTGGCGTCTACCATGGCATCAATATGAGGCAGGGGGAATTGATCTTTAGGAGAGGCTTTGTTCAGGTCAGTGTAGTCTACACAGACTCTCCACTTCCCATTCTTTTTCTGCACAACAACTACGTTAGCCAGCCATTCAGGGTACATTACTTCCCTGATCATCCCCATATCCAAGAGTTTTTCTACTTCCTCGTTAATAATGGTATTTCTTTCACCGCAAACTTGCGTCTTTTCTCATCAGACAGGCTTAAAAGATGGGTCAACATTGAGCTTATGAGTAATAATATCAGCGCTAATTCCAGTCATATCAAAATGTGACCAAGCAAACCAAGATGATTTATTTTTAAGGAATTTTACCAGTTCAGGCCTGATACTATCTGGTGCATCAGATCCTATCAAAACATACCTGGCAGGGTACTCAGGGTCTAGGATTACCTGATCTGTTTCCATTCTGGGAGGTGCTACATAAGTGCTCCTGACTAGGTACTGTAATTGCTATGCCAGGGACTTACCTGCCTTGGAAGGCTTCAAGGCTGCTGTGTAGCACTCCTGGGCTGTCTTGTGATCCCCTTTGATTGTGGCTACGCCCCAGTCTGTTGGTATCTTGATGCACTGGTGATAGGTTGATGGTACGGCTTTGATAATGTGAACTCAGGGTCTACCCAGGATAGCGTTGTAGGAGGTCAGGCAGTCAAGGACTCCAAATTTCTCATAAGATGAGACTCCTTCCACGTAGGTTGGGAGGTAGATTTCTCCTAGGGTGCTCCTGGTTTCACCACTGAATCCTACTAGGACGCTGGATTTCTTGATGATTTGATCCTCGTTTATCTTCATGGCTTTCGGTACGTCAAGCATGATCAGGTTCACTGAGCTGCCTCCATCTACCAGAATCCTTCTTACCGTGGTTGTTCCAATCTGCATAGAAATTACCAGGCCATCATGATGAACATCAGGGATGCCCACAGGTCACAATCATTGAAAGTGATTGTCGGGATAAGATCCGGCTTGTAGGGTGACACAGTCCTTGGTGTCCTGGCTATCTTCTTTGCTACTGAACTTGTCAGGCCGCAAATATCCGAACCGCCAGATATGAATTTTACTTCATAGATTAGTGGTGGTGGGGGGAGACTACGATCCTGCTTGTGCTCCTGGTTTTCCTTATCTTGGTTTGCGTTCCTGCCCTTCGTCTTGATCAGGTCTTTTAAGTACCCTTATTTTAATAGGTAGGCTACCTCCTTCCTCAGGGTGAAGCAATCATCCGTGGTGTGTCCAATATCCATGTGAAATTCGCACCATTTTGAATTGTCTCTTCTGGGATTTGGATTTTCTGACTTCCTGGGCCATCTAATAGCTGATCCCATGTTGTCAAGTCTCTGGATTAATCCTGCAATATCAACACTGAAGTTATGTTCGGAGATAGGTGGATAAACTTTAACCTTACCTTAATACTCATGGGCCAGGTTAACTTCTGACTGATCTGGCCTGGAATATGGGGTAGGTCTATAATTGTTTCCTTTTTTGCTTTTCCTATTGCTTCTTTCATGATCCTTTGGTCTACTGGGTGATCCAAGTTTGTAGCTTTTATCTTCTTCCAGCCTAATGAAAGCAAGAGTCTTAGCCTGAACATCTTCGAAGGTGTGGCAGTGATACTTAGTGAGTTCGCTGTATAAGTCACTATATGGTAGTAACGCCTGTCTGAATGCCTCCACTGCTGTTCCAACGTCACACCTGGGTATAGACACTTTCTCTTTGTTGAATCTTACAAGAAATGTCCTGAGAGTTTCATCAGGCTTCTGTGTAACTCGGTAAAGGTCACTGGATCGTTTCTCTAACTCCCTGCTACTTGCAAACTGCTGGTTGAAACTGTTGATCAGGTTGGCAAAGGAATGGATGCTGCTAGTTGGCAGGTTGATATACCATTGCAGGGCAGGGCCAGTCCGGGTCGTTCCAAATCCCTTGCACATGCAAACTTGTCTGAACTCGCTGGGAATAGATGCAGCCAGCATTTTCTGCTTGTAAAGAGCCACGTGATTTTGTGGATCCGTGGTTCTATCATAGACTCTGATGGATGGAATTGTAAACTTTTTTGGTTGATCTACTTTTGCTATTTCGTCTATGAAAGGCGAATCAAAGATAGTCGTCAAAGGGCGACTTCTTCCATGTTTGGCGGTACTCCTGGTATCTTATCGAATTTTTCGTTGAGTTTCTTGATCTTCTCTGAACCACCGCCAACATGATGGTCATTGCATTAATCGGTTTTCTCTTTATCATCATCTTTTGGTTTATCATCACCATCTACGTTAATGGCTTTAGGAATACTTGGGCTCCCAAAACTGGAAAAGTCAATGTTCTTAGTGATTGATGAAAATGGGGTTCCTGGTTGGAATCTAGAGCCTGCCCCTTGGGTTTTTTCTAATTTTTGCTTCAGGGCTGACTCAGATTCTTTCAATTGCAGGATTTCTGCTTCGGTCTGGGCCACTTTTTCTTTCAGGCTTTCCAACTCAGCGATTTTTTGGAGGGCTGCATTTAATTGTTCTTCAACGGTGGGTTGGGCCATTTTTGTAGGTTTTTTGAGTTTTTTTAAGATAGGAAAAAAGGATTTAAAGAGCTAGATGCCCCACGGTGGGCGCCAATTGTTTTGTGTGGATTTTGTGCAAGGCGAAATCAGGTCAGGGTGAAACTGTGTAGGGTTAACTAGCTCTAGATAGTCATTAGATCAGGTTGTCAGGGTACGATAATAAGCTGTAAATGAAATAAGAACAATAACAATAAGACAAGTAATTTTGAACGTGGAAAACCCTTGAATGGGAAAAAACCACGGGCACCAAGCCAGGAGAGGATTTCACTATGTAATTTGAGAGAATCATTATATAATAATAATAATGCTTATGTTTCTCTACGTATTATGTATTCTTCTTCTTGCGTATGAATGATATATCCTCTAGTATCTTCAAAGTGTTCTTTATATAGGCTTCCATCTTGAACGACTGCTTGATCTGGCATTAAAGGCAGTTTATTCTCCATTATTACCAGAAATAATTGCCAATTATTTCTCCCTTAATTACTGCATTTACTGCATAATCTTCACACTTAATGCTGCGTATATAATCCCTTTATAACACGCGTATATGGTCTAATATCGTCCTGATATTTTGACCGTTGTCCTCTCCATGGCCTGGCGCCTATCTTCATGTGCCCTGATAGCCTGACACCCTGACAGCCTGGTAGTCAGGTTCAGGTGAGATACTGATCAGGAAGGTCTGCGGATTTCCAGGCCTAACAGTCATGTACAAAATCGACTTAGTAATTCATAATTACTTGTACCAAAACGGTTTATCAATTATAAATCACAACGTCTTGTATTTATAATAAATTATTCATTCAGTTCCAATTGTTTCCGTAAACAATAATTTTCATCTAAGTAATAGAACAATTCGATCACTTAGACCGTATCTTATTTAATCGAATTACAATAAGATACGTCAATAATACTCACAAAATCGTCCGTCAATTTTAAGCAATTTAATTAACCCGTATCGACATACGATCAATTAAATAATCAATTAAGAGTGTTACCCTTTAGGTATGACCTAAGGGGATCAACTGATCACCACCGTCGCACGCACGGACGAATGTCAAACTCTAGTCAGTCAATCATTACCGATATGTGTGGACCAGTTGACTGTAAAATATTCCATCCCACATGTATTCTTAAAATGAGATTTAAACATGTGATCATTATGATCGACAGTTGTGATCACATTATTGTCCGAGGACACATATTCCAACAAAGGAGCGTTCCCTGCTGATGCCAAGTCTGAAAAAGCCCTTTTGCAGCAGCCTGAGAACCTAATTTCAGCACAAACTCATCCCTGATTTTCAGAATCCGCTGCCAAATGAGTGACACACACTCAGAGGAAGAAATATCCCAACAGGAACAATTCTTGAAAATGTACTCTCTGGACCAAATCATCCAGATAGAGGTACAGTTATGATTAAAATTCCAGAACATTTTGAGCATCAAGGTTTTGTTCCAGTTAAGGATTTCTCTAATGTCAAACCCACATTGCTTTCTACCACGACAAACATTTGCCCAACTAAAGAAAATCATCCTTCTGCTGTCACTAGATCCCCATAGAAACTGTCTGCAAGCCTTCTCCATTTCCTGAACGATACCCTTAGGGAGCAACATACATGCACACCAAAAGGATTCCACACTAAATATGACAGAGTTTATGAGTTGCACTTTCCCAGCATAGGAAAGCTGCAAACCAGACCAATAACCAAGCTTATCTTTAATTTTAGCCAACAAAGGCTGAAATAGGGCACGGGTAAGCCTTGAGGAGTGCAAAGGAGTGCCCAGATACTTAAATAGGAAAGAGCCTTCCACATACCCAGTAGTTGAAAGAATAAGCTGCTTAACCAAATTGGAAACACCAGCAAAATATATATTCGTTTTGGATGGGATAGGAGTGAGCCCAGACACACTTGAGAACTGGGTAAGACAATTTTTAACAGCCTGAACAGAGGGCAAATCTCCTCTCACAAAAACCAATAAGTCGTCTGCAAAAATTAAGTGCGAGAGAGCAAGCTTACAACACTTTGGGTGGAAGCTGAATTGAGGTGACTTCTTAAGGTCCTTCAAGCTCCTAGTCAAAACTTCCATGCAGAGGACAAACAGAAGAGGAGAAAGAGGATCACCTTGCCTGAGTCCTCGTTTCCCTTCAAAGAAACCAACCGAGCTCCCATTGATTTTTAAAGAAAACCTGGAACTTGTGACAAGAGTAATAATCCAGTTACAAAATTCCTGAGGGATACCAAATTGAGGGAGAATGGAGGTAAGGAAATCCTAACTGACAGAATCAAATGCCTTCCTGATGTCCACCTTGACCACACATCTAGGAGTCTTATAAGCTCTTCCATAGCCTCTCACCAGCTCAGTGGCAAGCATTGTATTATCAAAAATAGACCTATCAGATACAAAAGCAGCTTGTTCCATACCTACTAACAGAGGCATGACTTTTTTAAGCCAGGCAGTCAAAATCTTACTAATGGTCTTGTATATGGTAGTACAAAAAGAAATAAGACGATAATCCAACACTGAAACAGGAGAAGCACTCTTTGGGAAAAGGGAGATAATGGTGGCATTTACTTCCTTTAAGAGCTTCCCAGTAGCAAAAAAGTCTAGAATTGCATTAGTAAACTCCTTTTGAATAACACCCCAAGCAGCTCGAAAAAACCCTGCTGAGAAACCATCAGAGCCAGGGCTTTTATTAACATCAATAGAGAATAAAGCATCCCTGACCTCCTGAGGAGTAACAGGTCCCAACAAAGTAAGGCCCTTACCCCGTGTAAGGCAGTGTCCATTTTGCATAACCAGACCATCAAAACCTGCCACAGGCTCCTTACTCCCCAGCAAACTAGTTTAATACTCTAAAAAAGCCCTAGAAATTCCATCCATGTCAGTACAAGAGTGCCCATGAACATCCATCACCTTTGAAATATTGGCAGTATTCCTTATAGCAGCCACTTTAGAGAAAAAATAAGCAGTCCCAGCATCCCCTTGTTTGATATCAAACTCCTTTGCTCTTTGATAGGCAATATTAAGTTCAATATTTTTAAGCTTACAATAGGCTTTAGCGTGCATCTCTTCCTCCTTGTGTAAAGACATATTTGTAGGATCATTGTGAACTTTTAGCTGACAGATGTGAAGTGCTTGCTGCAACTGAGTAACCCTTTCAGAGATGCTAGAGTATTTATCCTTATGGAGACTCTTCAGCTGATTCTTAATTCCATGAAGATGCTGAATAAACCTAAACATAGGACAACCCCTGATATATCTACGCCATTCTCTTTTCACCAAAGGCAGGAATTGCTTATCCTGTCACCAGCAATTAAGATATTGTAAAGATGCTTTCCTAACTTGAGTTCGAATCCCCAAGTTAACCACTAGAGGAGAGTGATCAGAGATGCCTGAGGTCAAAACTTCCACACTAGAGTCAGGATAAGCCAAGAGCCAAGAAGAGTTTACCAAAGCCCTATCTAACTTCATCCACTTACAGTCATCATATTCCTGTTTGTTGGTCCAAGTAAAAGTGCAACCCTGAGTGTTTAGCTCCACCAATCTAGCATTTGCAATAGCCTCATTGAACTCTCCCAGGGCCACAAGGTTTGGAGGATCAGAACTAATCCGTTCCTCCAAAGTCCTAACATAATTAAAATCACCTAGAAGCATCCAAGGCAATTGCCCCTGATGCCTATCCACCATAAACTCCCATAGAGGCAGCCTCTGTGTAGGATGATTGAAGCCATACACAAAGGTTAACTCCATAGAAAGAGCCCCATTAGTAACCAACAAATGAATCCACTGACTAGTACTATGATGAACAGTAACCACCATGTTTGAGTTTTTCCAAATAATCCAAATTCTTTTATTTAGGTGAGAAGAATAGTTATCCAGTACAAAGAAGTGTTTGAACTGCCTCCTTTGTACATTATTAGCTTTATTCTTTCTAATGCGAGTCTCAACAATACCCAAAATATCCAACCTAGCTGAATTGAAAAGCGAAATAACCTCTGATTGCTTTAGTAGCTTATTCATTCCCCGAATGTTCCAAACCCCTATATTCATGGAGAATACAGGGGGGGGGGGATCCACATCTCTAACCTCTTGCTCTGCCCAAGATCTGGCAGGGACCTGAATCTGAGTTATCACTGGATTCTGGAGTTTTTGAGGGACCATATGTCCAGGATTTTTCTCAGCTTCTACAGCTTGAACTTCTAGCAGGGCAAACTGGTTTGGTGAAACAGGAAATTGAGCCTGGGACTCCCCCCCCCCAGTCTCTTCCTGAGTACCGGGGACCAATTCAGTACTAGTGATCCAAGAGCTATTGGGCAGAGCATGGGCTGGGAAACACCATGCTCATGATGATCCAAGGAAGCCCTCCCACTAGACACCCCAGGGGAAGAATGGGTAAGCACAATACCTGACTGACCACCCCCATCAGGCATTGTATCTACCACTTTCCGCCCAGAGGCCCGAGTAACCCCAACCACCTTTGTGACAATAGGCTGAACAGGAACAGACCTATTGTCCAAAATAATGACAGTAGGCTTTGCCACAAGCACATCACCACTGACACTAACTTGCTCTCCTTGAGATGGACTGGTTTCTTTTTTCTTTTTCTTACACACTTTCTCCTCATGGCCAAGCTTCTTGCAGTGTGTACAGTAAAATGGAAGCCATTCATACTCCACGCCTTGAAGTATCTGACCCAGGAATGGAGTGTGAATGGCCACAAAATCAGGAAGAGGTTTAGCTAGATCCACCTCAACCATAATACGATCAAATGACAGCCTCCCCTTGTTCGTGGTGACAGGATCAACATACAAAGGAGTCCCAATTTGACTGGCAATCTTACTGAGAGCTTTGGCAGACCAGAGGTGTGGGGTCTAGATTATGGAGTAGGACCCATACATGCACCTTTGAAATCCTGTCAAGCTCAGTAGGGAACTGTGGAGTCCATTGCTTGAGTATGAGAGAGTGCCCATTTAAGTTCCAGGCATTACCCCTAAGAAAGGCATTCATATCTTCCAACTTTGTGAAACGAAAGTAAAACCAACCCTTTTTGAAGTAAAGGACATTAGGTGGACTAACATGAGTCCACTGCTTTTTCACAAACTCCTTCACTTGAGCAATAGACGGCTTCCCTCCAATAAACTGACCAACTAAAGTATTCTGCCAGTAGACAAGCTCACTCTGAATATCTTCAACCTCTATTACCACAACCCCCGACGAGCAAGCGTCAGGGATAGAATGTAATTCCATCCCCACCGCAGAATTAGTAACCTTGTCAACCCAAATAGAGCTTTCCCGCCACAAAGTGGTTCAAATTCAACAGAACAATGGCATCACGAAGTGGGAACAAGAAATGTCACGAAGTGGGAATGGGGTTTTGAAGGGGATCCTCCACAACAGGTCCACCCACAACTGTCTTAGTCACAACAGGAGTACCCGAGGACTGCCCAACCCCGACGTTCCTAACACTAGGAACCTTACCCCCAGACTGTCGCCCTTACTGCCTGACATTAGATTTCGCAACACTCTTAGCACCTACATTTGTACCACCTGACTTTTCGAGAGCCGTGACAATTAAGGAATTTACAGAATTAGGGTTACCTAAGGGTGTAGAAACTTGATCCTCCGTCTCAGATCTACCCCGTCGTGGCTGCAGAACAGTAACAGTAAGCTTCTTAGGTCGTCCCATGGTCGGAAAGGAAGGAAATTAATCCGAGATCATCGCATCGCCAGAAAATCGCCTTTCTTTTAGAGAGAAACCCTCTCCTTACCTACCCTTTATTGTTATTATTATTATTATTATTATTATTATTATTATTATTATTATTGTTATTATTATTATTATTATTGTTATTATTATTATTATTGTTATTATTATTATTATTGTTATTATTGTTATTATTATTATTATTGTTATTATTATTATTATTATTATTATTATATTATTATTATTATTATTATTATTATTATTATTATTATTATTATTATTATTATTATTATTATTATTATTATTATTATTACTACTACTACTACTACTACTACTACTACTACTACTACTACTACTACTACTACTACTACTACTACTAATGTTACACGAGTAGCACACAACCCAATGCTTCCCAGCTCATCCATTTTTCTATTATTTATTTACCGTCTTAGTTGCACTTATTATTATAAATGTAAATGTCATTAATTAATTACTCAAATTACATAAATTATTCTTATAATTACTTATCAAATTACGGGGTATTACGGTTTTTCCCCTCTTAAAATGAACTTCGCCCCGAAGTTCACCCAAAATACTACACAAGCCTCAACGAGACTATTAACACAACTGGGCATCATTCAGCTCATTACCACCTAAACACAATCAACCATTTCATTATTATCAATTATATCAACTTATAAATCAAAGAATAACTCCAAATACGAAGTGTCACATTCTACCCCCCTAAAAATAAACTTCGTCCCGAAGTTTTGAAACTAGTATTCTAGTAAAAACAATAAATATCTCAAATGCTTATAAGTTTTCAATTATAAATTATTATTGTGATTGATTGAGCTAGCATTCGTCCAAACTAACACTACTATGCCGCTGCCACTCGCCCTTCGGTCGAAGGCGACCCAACTATTAATATTTCCCACAACGTCATAGTCTTCTCATCCAACCTCTCATAGCTACGTTCATCTAATTTTAAACAATTCTAACGTGGTTCGAAATATGAGAAAACAATTTTATTGCACTCATCGTAAAGCTTACGTTTCCCAAAAATCAAAAGACGTGTTGTAACTTTTAAAAATCACGATTAAATAACCGTTCAACTACGTTTCAAATTTGCATACTTTCTAGAAAATATAAGGAGTTTTTAAAATATGAGAAAAAGAATCAGGTCTAAAGCTTAAAAAATCAATTTATAATAAATTTTACAAATCGATTGGTCCAACCAGAAATTTAGCAGCAGATTTATATAAACTTGGGTCAATTTGTAAAAATCACAATTAAATATCAAAATAAGATCTTGTAACTTGGCTTGTCAATTTGAAAACGTATACGAGTCTTCTAAATAGTGGAGTTTGAATTAGGCAAAAAATTTAAGTATAAATTAAATGAGAAATTTTACAAAATCGTTTGTCGAAAACATAACTGTAGAGGAATATTCTGACCACTGTCAACAAAAATATTTATTTCTCCTAAACCGTATATCTTATAAACATGAAACCAGTGCCAAACCAAAGTTACTCACAAGGCTACTATCCAGAAACTTTTCGTTCATAGGTAACAAACAGGCACTAAATGGCACACAAAACAAATAAGGGCAAACATCTGAGAAATTAATCATGCATAGATTCCTCACAATAACGTAATTATATAACACATTGACTTAATATTTGTGCTCTAGCATATTTTAGCTATTATTATCACATTCTACTCTCCTTAAAATTAAGGTTACGCCCTCATAACCTTGGTCATCATCGAAGACACTACACCTCGTATTGGCTTAATAAAATTCAAACATCTTAAAAGAAAATCAAGATTTCATAACATGGTTCAGGGATAACAGTTTCCGTATATCACTAGACATATAATTCTAATGTACACATTAATAACATCTAATCATTAATATCTCACAATTTATGCCCATATACACATTCAATCTTTAAAATATCTCATAAGGCAATTTACACAATAATCCAACATCATCCACTCCATATACATACACGGCTCTAGACCATCATCCTCCATTTCGTTTTACTTACCTTTTAATTTCTCATCCTACAATAAAATTGGTAAAATTTCTACCGTAAAGCATCCATAGACCCATATTTAAGCAACCTTCTTTTAATTACCCATCTCTCGTTATCCTTTCCCAAGGTATCCGGTTCAAAACTGAGAGGGCCGTGGTACGAATTAAGGACGTCTACTTCGCCGTACTAAGAGGGGCACCTAACAGTTTCTACCCGGGGTTCATTGTATTAGACACATCCTAAATTCATTATTAAATTGATTGGTTAGGCCTGAGGATCGTTTTACTCTGATACCACTTTGTAAGACCCTCATTTATTCAGGAGCCTTTAGCTAGGCCTCTCATTTACTTGGGAGGCCTAGCTAAAGTCTCCTGAATAAATGAGGGTGTTACAATTAATGTGCACATGCCTCTTGGAGTGGGAAGCTCCAAGAGACGACCCTAGCGTGAGACGGGTTCCCAACCGCCTCACGTCTCCTCAACAACAAATAACCCACCATTTCCTCCGATATACAAACACAACACAAATATGCATGATCCACGGCCACCCCACACCACCGTGCCTCGCCGACCAAAACTGCGAAGGTCCACGACACTTCTACGTCCCTGTGCCTGGCCGACCAAATACTCTCAATCGCAATGCCAATCCTCTTTCAAGATGCCAACAAACAACAGAGAACCAACCAACAATGATAATAATATGATTATAAGATGCTCAAGACAATAATTGTAACAATATGCTCAGGATGGTATAATTATCATAAGACAATGCAATAATAATTCATCTTATAAACAATTCACCAATTAAACACAGTTGAGTAGTTAACCTACCTTTAGCAAATCTTCACCAATTAACAGAGAACTGAGTAGGGAAACTCTACCTTAGAACTGATCCGAATACGAGTCTACAAGCGGAAGCTAGAAACGCTCTTCAACAAATCGTTCACCTAACAACAATCACAACGATCTAATCACAACATGCAATCACCCATTTTTCCCCAATTCCAATACTAGGGTAAAACCCTAAAAGACAAATCTAACAAAAGATATAAGACAAATAACTTACCAACGCAACTGACGCGAGGGAGAGAGATGAACACAGACTCACGAACGATCAAAGGTTTTGGGAGTGATTAGGGATGATTAAAGAACGTAGAATTGATTTAGGTTTTGGTAAAAATGAAAAGTAAAACTTTTAAACACGATTTATAACATTAATCACCCTTAACCAAATCGCGGAAATAATTTCCATCAGACCGGATACTCGGTCGAGTACTAGGAGTACTCGAGCGAGTACCCCTTACTCGACCGAGTATTACTGTACTCGGTCGGGCGTTCCTGGATAGTAGCCTGCCCCGCAAACACATGACACACTACTCGGCCGAGTTAGCCCTATTCCGCCGAGTAACAGGACTTCAGAAAACCGTGGTATTACAGTCTTCCCTCCTTAAAACAAACTTTGTCTCTGAAGTTCATACCATTCCCAAAACAAAATACCCAACACAACACTACTGCCCAACGACAACAACCACAACTACTTAAAAGCACCAACAACTCCAACTATACATGACAAAACACTCAACTCAAACTCAAAAGATGACACAAACACAACTATGTTGACCTCAACTAACCCCAAAACATGCATGCGACCATCTCCTACCCCCCTTAAAAGACAACAGTTAAGTCCCCGTAACCAAACATACCTGATCGAAAAGTTGGGGATAACGCTCTCTCATAGACTCCTCTGGTTCCCATGTGGCTTCTTCCACATTGTGATTAGACCAAAGTACCTTTAGTAAGATGGTCTCACCGTTCCTTGTCTTGCGCACCTTCCGGTCTAAGATCTCTTTGGGAACCTCTGCATAAGTTAGAGACTCATCTAACTCTATGTTCTCAACCTCAAGCACATGTGATGGATCGCTCACATACTTCCGGAGTTGTGAAACATGAAACACGTTGTGAACCCGATCAAGCGATGGTGGCAAAGCTAGCCGGTAGGCTACTTCACCTATGCGGTCTAGGATCTCATAAGGGCCGATAAACTTCTGACTCAACTTCCCTTTCTTGCCAAACCTCATCACCCCTCGCATAGGTGACACTTTCAAAAGAACCTTGTCACCTACTGCAAACACAATGTCCCTACGGTGCAAATCTGCATCTCTTTTGCCGATCTTGAGCTGCCTTCATCTTTTGGCGAATCAAGTGAACTTGCTCCATCATATCCTATACCATATGTGGTCCTAAAACCACAGCTTAAGCACTATCGTCCCATCATACCGGACTCCTACAATTCCTGTCATACAAAGCCTCAAACGGTGCCATCCCAATGCTGGTATGATAGATGTTGTTGTAACACCCCCATATACCTAGATGCCTTACCAAGACCAACTAATGCATGAAAGTACTACAATCTCGGTTACCCGAGGTAATAAATATCAAAAGGACCATAAAAGAACGTACTTTATTAAATAAGTTTAAAGTGACACATATCCAAAACCAAAACTACCTAATGAAATACAAATGTTCCAAATCCAAAACCAACTAAATAAAATGAGTTCAATGACACAGCGGAAAACTCTAGTGACACGTGATGACTCCATCCCAGCTATCCCTTGCGCAATCCATCTCATACCTGCTTAATAACTGCTCACCATCCCCGAATGGATCACCACAGTTTCTAAAACAATTAACGGGGTCAGTTACTGATTATACAATATAAGATAAATAAGATAACAACACATACGATCATCCAACTCCGTCACATATCCACACACCTGACTACAGACTAAAGTATGTAGCTCTACAAGACTATCCATCGCAACAAATATTCCACACCGCCAGTGGTGAACCGCAGCCGTACCCACCAAATCCCCGCTTATCCACTCCGAGCGAAAACCCAAGTTCCTTAATGTGCACATCCCCTCTTGTGGTGGGTTCCACAAAGGGCGAATCAAGGGCGTGAAGCCACTCCCGCAAGTGACTCCACTCAGCCGAGGACGCGCCTCGTGAACCACAGACAAACACATCCAACCAACTATACAACAACAATTATAATATCAATATGATAAAGATCAACCACATCACAACCATTACCAATCAACTATCAAATACATGTAATCAATAACCGAGTAGGGAAACCCTACCTGGAAAGACAAATCACCAAGATTGTCACAAATCAGCTATTCAAAACTGTTCCTCTACGAAACCACCTCCTATAATCACACAATCATATAATTACTATCTAACAATCACCATACTCCCAAACCCCCCAAAATACCCAATTAGGGTTTCAATCAAAAACAATGAAATGATATTAAAATCATACTAGAATCTTACCCACGATGCGACGGTCTCAACGGCGTAAAGAACACAATGATCCGAGTATTCTAGCCCTTAGGATTTGATAGCAATGCGAAAGAGAAGGCAACATAACTTGTTTAAGTTTTGTGAAGTTTTAGAAAAAGGTAAAAGTGAAAAGAAACTGACATAAGGTGTTTATATATCTTTCTCGCATTCCTAACAAAACCCGTCAAAAACAACCCGTAAAACCGACTTACTCGATCGAGTACCCCCTACTCAATCGAGTAACCCACTTACACGATCGAGTACCCATCATCAGTACACTGTTTCGAAACCAAAATTCACTTACTCGACAGAGTAAGCCTTACTCGATAGAGTACCCAACAATACAGAAAATCGTAGTATTACAGTCTTCCCTCCTTAAAATTGAACTTCGTCCCCGAAGTTCAAACCCATACTCAAAAACAAATATACTAACTCAACCATGACACAACAATGCAAGAAAACTCAAAACAAAACCCCAACCACAACTCAAACTGAATCAAAACAACTACTAACCGTACAAAACTAACATAAAACCACACCAAAACCTTATGCGATCATCTCCTACCCCTTAAAAGAAACATGGTTACGTCTCCGTAACCACACATACCTGATCAAAAAGAGACGGATATCGATCCCCCATAGCCTCTTCTGCCTCCCAAGTAGCTTCCTCAACCTCATGATTAGACCATAGAACCTTGAGTAACACCATTTCCCTAGACCTAGTTTTTCGAACCTTGCGATCAAGAATCTGTTTTGGCACCTCAAGATAAGATAAGGGTTCATCCAACTCGATGTTCTCCACCTCTAGCACATGGGAAGCATCACTCACATACTTCCGTAACTAAGACACATGGAACACATTATGCACCCGATCCAAAGCTGGTGGTAAAGCTAACCGGTAAGCAACCTCTCCCACACGATCCAAAATCTCATATGGTCCTATGAACTTCTGGCTCAGCTTCCCTTTCTTAGCAAACCTCATAACCCCACGCATAGGAGATACTTTCAGAAGAACCTTATCCTAAATCTGAAACTCTATGTCACGGCGATGTAAGTCTGCATAGCTCTTTTGTCGATCATGGGCCGCTTTCAATTTTTGTCTAATCACCTTGACTTGGTCTATCATCTCCTGTACCATCTGTGGTCCTAAAACCACTGCCTCAGCTCTATCATCCCAGCAAATCGGACTCCTACACCTCCTCCCATACAAAGCCTCAAACGGCGCCATCCGAATACTCGTATGGTAGCTGTTGTTGTAAGAAAACTCAATCAAATCCAACCTATCTTCCCAACTACCACCAAACTCCATCACACAAGCTCGTAAAATATCTTCCAGAGTCTTGATAGTTCTCTCTTGATGTCCATCTGTTGCAGGATAAGAAGTAGTACTCATCTTCAAGGTAGTTCCCATCATCTCCTGCAACTCTTGCCAAAACCGAGAAATAAACCTCGCATCTCGATCTGACACAATGTCCTTAGGGACTCCATGTAACCTCACCACATGTTTCCTGTATCCATTAGCCAACTGAACCTTACTCCATGTATCTTTCATTGGAATAAAGTGAGCTGACTTAGTCAAACAGTCAACTATCACCTATATCATGTTATTACCCTGCTGGCTCCTCGGTAAACCCACTATAAATTCCATGGAGATAGATTCCCATTTCCACTCAGGTACCTCAAGAGACTGAATCTTACCTTGTGGTCGTCGCTGCTCTCCCTTAACTCTCTGACATGTCAAACATTGAGCCATGAACTCAGCCGTTTCCCTTTTTATCCCAGGCCACCAGAAAGTCTTATTCAAATCTTTATACAGCTTGTCACCACCTGTATGTACTGAATACGGTGTGCAATGAGCCTCTGTCATGATCACCTTTTTCAACTCCTCATCATTAGGAACACACCACCTGTCATCAAATCTCACACTGCCATCTGTATGAATAGAGAACCTAGACACTGTCCGTTTCTCTACCCCAGCTCTCTACTACTGAATCTTAGGATCAAGAGCCTACTTCTAGGGAATATCATCATAAAGATCTGGCTCCACTGTCAAGTCCCCTCTAGTATCCCCTTTTTGTATCACATGTATCCCCATCTTCCCCACCTCATCTCTCAACCTCATCAAAGACATAGTTGTGCATAAGGAGTGCACACTCTACCTGCTCAATGCATCAGCCACAACGTTTACTTTCCCTTCATGGTATATGATATCCATGTCTTAGTCCTCTATCAGCTCCATCCACCTCCTATATCTCATGTTAAGCTCCTTTTGAGTAAAGATGTACTTGAGACTCTTGTGATCTGAAAACACCTTAAAGGTCGCCCAATAAAGATAGTGCCTCCAAATCTTGAGAGCAAACACAACTGCACCAAACTCTAGATCATGTGTCGGGTAGTTCTCCTCATAAGGCTTCAATTGCCTAGAACCATAGGCAATGACTTTCCCATTCTGCATCAACACATAACCCAACCCATTCTTTGAAGCATCTATATACACCTCAAAGTTCTCACACCCTTCAGGTAAACCTAAGACTGGAGCTGTGGTCAAATGCTCCTTTAATGTTTGGAACGCCGTCTCACAACTTTCATCCCAACGAAACCTGCTCTCTTTCCTCATCAATGCTGTCATAGGTCTGGCGATCTTTGGAAAGCCTTTCACGAACCGACGATAGTGTTGGAGTATGTGTCCTCAACAATAGTGCGATCACATGATTAAATCTCAAATTAAGAATACGAAAGGGATGATTCATTTATATAGTCAACTGATCAACATTAATCAGTAATGATTGGCTAACTAGAGTTTGACATTACTGTCGTTTGACGGTGGTGATCAGTTGATCCTTAAGGTCACACCTATAGGATAATTCCCTTAATAGATTAGTTGATTAATTGTATGTCGATACAAGTTAATCAATTCCTTAAATTTGAACAGTTCATTTGTGAGTGAGAATTTTATATCTTATTGTAATTTGATTAAATAAGATTTATTTTAGTAATTAAAAGATTTTATTACTAAAATTAATTATTGTTTATAAAACAATTGAGATAAGAATGAATGGTTAATTATAATTACAATATGTTGTGAATTATATTAACATGACCCATTTTATTTATGTGATCAAGAATTACTAGGCAATTTGTTATATGTAATTTAATTAATGTATATAATGATATTTATTTGATAAATATGCATTAAATTAATTAATAACATGTTACATACTACATGTGACATATTGTGTGACAAATGACAAATTGACAAAATAAAATGGAAGTCCATTTTATGTATGAACCGAAAATGGAGGGGTTGTAGTGGATAATGGGTGATTTATTTTAATAGTTAAAATAAAAATAATGATGACCCTAATACACTAGTCTTACATACCTAAAGTTTAGATAAGAGAAAAAGAAAAAGAGGAAGCCATGCATGGGCTTGTGGCCTTCACCCACCCGGCCTCTCCTCTTTATGGTGACAAATTTTTTCTCATTTTTTTTCATTCTTATTCTAAGGCTTACATTCTTATCCTTCTCTCTCAACTCTCTCTAAAATTAGTTTTAGAAACTTTAAAGATTTTTCATCTAAAATTCTAATTTCAATATAAGATTACTAGTGTAGTAATAAAGATATTATTAGAATCATTTAAGGATAGTAGTATATTAATCTAGTTAGTTAATATATTAGTTTAAGGGTTTTGTTTTGGGTGCAACAAGAGGAGGATCTCAATATTTGGGATTTAGAGGATCATCCATTACATTTAAGCTCAAGAACAAATAAGAAAGGTGTCCTTTTTTGTGCCCTATTTTCGGACCATATTCAAAGTAAGGATTATTGTTTTCTCCTTTTATCTCTTAATTAGTTATGCATGCACTAGATCTAAATGAACTTAAGTTAATATGTTAATTAGTTCACTATTATAAGAGTCTAATAATAGATATATGAACCTAACAATTGGTATCAGAGCATAGGATGTTGCATGCATAATCGATTTATAGTTTTTTCGAGTTATTAGTAACTTAATTAAAACTAAAAATTTGTGATTTATTAGATAAATCCACGAAATCTTAATGCATGTTGTATATTCAGGTCCTAAAATGTATTTAGGTCATTTTTATGATTTATGGTATTTTATTGCTCATTTTAATGATTTTTAGTTATTTTATTACGTTTTAATGACTAAAATGGTATTTAAAATGCTAAAAATAGTTAAACATAGTCTCTTACCTTAAAATTTTTATATGACGTCTCATGCATATTTTACTCATTGTATGTAAAATTTCGTATAAATTTGATTTATTTTGCATGATTTATGATTTTTATGAGATAAAAATGAATTAAATGGAAGTAAAATGGTTAAATATAGTTAAACTTCGAAACATGCCATGAAATTTTAATATATTGTCACATGCACATTTTACTCACTGTGTGTGAAATTTAAGATGAACTTGTTTCATTTTGCATGATTTATGAATTTTTAGAGTAAAAGTTACATAAATAGTGACTATTGTAGCAAAAATAGCTAAAATAAATTGCATGGCATGAGAAAATTATGTTAGGTTGAATTTAGATCCCACTTATTAGATCTAAAGTTGTAAAATTGATTATATTAATTTTTGTATACTTTAGATGTTTTATTTGATAAAACCGATAAATTGCAACTACATTTTTCTCGAAATAAATTCAAAAATTTTTAACCATGATTTTTGACATTGTGAGTGTCATGTATATATTCCAGAATGTTCAAAAATTTAAAATTCTAAATTTGAAATTATTGTAATTAAATTTGAATTTATTTCATAAATGTTATGATTTTAGGGTCAAAATGAGCATAAAATTATATCAAGTTGAATTATTGTCAAAAATTGAGTAATGACTAATTTTTGAGTCCTAAGAGAGTTAGGATAATTAACTTGGACTAAAATTAGATTTTAGTATTTATTTACGATTTTAATAAGTTAAAAGTCGTGAATTTCCATAAAACCGGGTTATATGATCGATATAAGTTAAATAGGGCGATTTGGCACATAATTTGGCATGTTAGACACATATTATAATGCTTCATATTTCAGTGTTGAGTGTCATATTTTATTTATGTAATTTTGAATTATGTAATTTTATCTTAGTATGGCCTTAGTTTTAATCGATATTACCCGTAATGTAAGGGAATATTGATTCGGTTGTAATTTAATGTGATCTCGTATCACTTTTATTTTTACTAGTTTTTCATTTTACAAATGTATAATAGGAATAGCTATGTATTTTTATTATTATTTGTAATTCCGGAGTTCCTTCAATACGGTGCCATTCGGAAAGGCGTTCCGAGAAAGACGGTGTTCTAGGGAGGCGTGCCACTTGAAGATTTAAGGGACCAAAGGAGTTGGTTTCCGATTATGTAATAGAATATTTGATTTTCTATTTTAGGAAGGCCATACTAGGAATTTATTGTTTCCTTTGCATTTCTTTTAATATGTTGCATGCATTGCCAAATCGCCATAGCAACACATGCATATCATATCGAGTCATCGACCGTGTCAACTATAATTATCGAGAATTCGACTTTTAGTTCACTTAAAATTGAAAGATAATAAATTGACAAGACCTTTACTTTTAAAAGATTGAGACTTAGCCTTACCAAATAGTATGACCCATGAATTCTCGTAACATTTGGGGTAGATTCGGTTTTCCCGAGGTGCCTTCATTTTTCATTGGGTAAGAGGGTAATAAAACGTTATTACACGCAAAATTTGGTTTGTCTCAAACGAGATATTATGACTAGACTTATGTTCCAGGGCTTGAGATGGGTTTTATGAAAAACATCGACCGACAGTTCTAAAGTAGAATCAATTAAAGAGTTAATTCACCAAATTTGTATAAGTATGGGATGTATCGGTTTCCCCGTACCCATATTTGTATAAAGATGAATCTCGGAATCATTTATTATAGTTGGGTAGAGGTCACTATATAAATGTTAAACTTGTTTAAAATGTTTACAAGTATTATGACGATAAATGTTAATTATTTTCCTTCAATATCCGTTTTGTAGTTATCTTTTTCGCAATGGATTCATCCAACTCATTAACACCGATCACTATTGAATCATGTCATAAATCGTTCGACGAAATTTGCTCTCAAAACAACCTTGATACGACTAGAGAAATTCATTTTGGCATTGGTTCCGATGGTACTCTTAACTTCATTACCACTTCCTCACCTCCTAACACAACTAGCAACTTAGTGAATAAGTCTTGTGAAGACAACCTCACTAACACCATGGGATCCTTGTCTTTGGAAGCAAGGAGAAATGAGAAAGCTAGTGGGAGTTTTCGCAAAAGGCTTGCCATCAAGAAGAGAAAATTCATGAAGAGGAAGATAAATAAGAGGTGTAATTCAAACCATAGGGATTTATTGGCTAGTGGGATTACCAATAATGTATGCCTTTATTGTCATGGCATGGGCCATTGGGTGAGGAATTGCCCCATCTTTTTGGGAGATATCAATGATGGATCTCACATTTCACTTGGTAATATTTCTTCCGAAATCTTTGTTGTTGATATAAATTATACTTCCACCTCAACATGGGTATTGGATACCGGTTGTGGTTCTCACTTTTGTAATCATTTACAGGGGCTTAGAAACGTGGAAAAGCTGAACAAGGGTGATGTAGATCTCCGACTAGGAAATGGAGCTAAGGTAGCCGCCACTTCAAAAGGGACTTATGTAATTGTTTTGGCTAATGGCTTTGAGTTGTACTTTAATAATTATTATTTTGTACCGTCTTTATCTAAGAACATCGTTTCCGTTGCCATGTTAGACATGGAAGGATTTTCTTTTGCTATTAAGAATAATTGTTGTGAAATTTCTAAGAATAACTTGACCATGGGCCAAGGCACTTCAATTAATGGCATTTATGTTCTTGAAACTTTAAACTCAAGCAAAGATATCTATAACATGCAATCCAAAAGACTCAAAACAAGTGATCCAAATGAATCATACATTTGGCATTGTCGATTAGGTCACGTAAACGAGAAACGCATCAAAAGGCTAGTGTCGACTAGAATTATTGGGCCATTTGATTTTCAATCATATGGAACATGCGAATCTTGTCTCCTTGGCAAAATTATTCGTGCTCCCTTTTGTGGTAAAGGGACACGAACAAGTGATTTGTTGGGACTAATACATACCGATGTATGTCGTCCAATGAGTATCACCGCTAGGGGAAATTATGACTACTTCATCACTTTTACTGACGATTTAAGTAGATATGGGTATGTTTACTTAATCAAATATAAAAGTGAAGTTTTTGAGAAATTTAAAGAATTTCAGAAGGAAGTAGAGAACCAATTGAACAAGAAGATTAAAGCACTACGATCAGATCGTGGTGGGGAATATCTTAGCAATGAATTCGATTCTCACTTAAAGGATTGTGGTATTGTATCACAAATCACTCCACCGGGCACACCTCAACTTAATGGTGTTGCCGAATGGAGAAATCGAACCCTACTAGATATGGTTCAATCAATGATGAGTCTAACTGATTTACGAAATTCCATTTGGGGATTTGCCCTTCAAACGGCCGTTCACTCACTCAATCGTAGCCCAACTAAAGGCACTGAGAAGACTCCATATGAGATGTGGAAAGGGAAGGTCCCTAATTTGTCTTATATAAATATTTGGGGTTGTGATGCTTATGTCAAAATCAAAACTGACAATAAGCTAGCCCCAAGATCCCAAAAGTGCATCTTTGTAGGTTATCCAAAAGAAACACATGGTTTTTACTTCTACATCCGTCACGAAAACAAAGTGTTTGTGGCTCGTGAAGCTGTCTTCTTAGAGACAGAGCGGGAGAAACTTTGAACTTGACGAAGTTCAAGAACCACAAACTGGAAAAGAGGTGAAAGAAGATGTTCCTTCATCGTCTAATCAAGTTGTTGTTCCTTCTAAACCTAGGAGGTCAGGTAGGGTTAGTCACCAACCCGATCGATACGTGGGCATCATCGAGTTGGATGACGAATTGGACGTCTTACTTTTGGAAAGTGACGAACCCGCAACCTACAAAGCTGCAATTTCTAGTCCAAATTCAACTTTATGGCAAGAGGCCATGCAATCCGAAATAAAATCTATGCATGAGAACCAAGTATGGGACTTGGTTGATTTTCCTAAAGGTGTGAGACCCCTTCAATGCAAATAGATCTTCAAAGTAAAGAATGGTTTAGAATGGCATGATGATGTCTACAAAGCGAGGCTAGTTGCGAAAGGTTTCACCCAAGTTCATGGTTTACACTATGACGAAACCTTTCCCCCCGTAGCCATACTTAGATCAATTCGGATTATGTTAGTAATTGCCGCGTTTCATGCTTATGAAATATGGCAAATGGATGCCAAAACCGCCTTCCTAAATGGGTATTTAGAGGAGGAAGTTTATATGGTACAACATGAGGGTTTTGTACATCCTAAAAATCCTAACATGGTATGCAAATTTAAGAGATCCATCTATGGTCTTAAGCAAGCATCAAGAAGTTGGAATCATCATTTTGATCATGTTATAAAAGAGAATGGTTTCACTCGAAGTGTCGAAGAACCATGTTTATACATGAAGTTTAGTGGGAGCAAGATCATCTTTCTAATCTTGTATGTAGACGACATACTTCTCATTAGCAATGATATACCAATGCTTACCTCTGTAAAGGGGTGGCTAGGGAATCATTTCCAAATGAAAGATTTAGGAGAGGCACAACACATATTGGGTATCCGGATCTATAGAGATAGATCTAAGAGGATATTGGCACTAAGTCAAGAGTCTTATATTGATAAGGTTCTTCGATGTTTTAACATGGACAAATCCAAGAGAGGTTTTATTCCATTGGGTAGTGGGGTTACATTGAGCAAGTCTCAGTCACCCACAGAACCTGAATATGTTAAACGCATGAAATTGACCCCTTATGCTTCCGCCGTGGGATCAATCATGTATGCCATGATATGCACTCGTCCCGATGTATCATATGCTTTGAGCATGACAAGTAGATATCAAGACAAACCAGGTGAGAGTCACTGGATAGCCGTCAAGAACATCCTTAAGTATATGAGAAGAACTAAGGATTCATTCTTGGTGTTTGGAGGATATTCCGAGCTAAGTGTGAAGGGTTACACTGACTCGAGCATTCAAACTGATAGGGATGATTTGAAATCCCAGGCTAGTTTTGTTTCATGATTAATGGTGGGGCGGTTAGCTGGAGGAGCTTCAAAGAGTCGGTCATTGCGGATTCTACTACGGAGGCTGAGTACATTACAGCGTCTGAAGCTGCCAAGGAAGCCGTGTGGATTAGGCAATTTTTGGAATGGCTAAGGATAGTTCCTACCGCCAAAGATCCTATCACCACCTTCTGTGATAATAGTGGGGCAATCTTTCAAGCTAAAGAGCCCAAGTCTAGTAACAAGTCTAGACACGTACTTAGAAAATTTCATGTAATTAGAGATTTCATTGAAAGGAAGGAAATAGCGATTTGTAAGGTTGGGACGGATGATAACATTGCTGATCCTTTAACCAAGCCTTTATCGTAGGTTAAGCATGACCAACATGTTATTTATATGGGTCTGAAACGCATGCCAAGTTTGTATTAGATTATAAGATATGAAATGAAAAAATTTGTTTTTGGTTTATATATGATAATCACATTTATCGTTTGAGTTTGAGTTTCTTTATGCAAACTCATTTATTTATTACTTTGTTACATCCAAATGGGTTGTTGAGACAATATTGAACCCCATTAAAGTGAACTGGATTGACATAGTATGTGCGCCTGGTTACTTATACGAGGTGACGTCTCGAAGTGACTAGAGTGTGATGCGATTGATGGCAAGTTCAAGTGCCATAGGGTCATATGGGATGACTAGTCGATCACATAGACAGACTGTATGGGACACTCTGTCGGGCAGTGACCGCTTACAGAGTTCTAGAAATTCATAAAGCCTGGTCGTGGCAAGAGCTACTATAGTATTCTTATGAGTCGATTCTTTTGACTAGAGACTATTCGCCCTAGTTGGCACAAGTTTCTGATTGGCTTTGATTTATACTCTAAGACTGACGTAACTGAAGTCAAATGAGTATATTTTGGGTTATGATGAACTTTGGCTATACAAAAGGGAATAGTGCGATAGGAATTGTCCACCCCCTTGTCAGGGTTGTTTAAAATCTCAGGGCCACTCGAGGAGTAGTGAACTGAAAATGCATGGCCACGCTCGGAAGGTAACTACGGTAGATAATTCCGGTCACACAGTTACTCTCCAGATCAAGGAAACCACTCAAGATATGATCAAATGCAAGTACGACCTGCAAGACACCTTGCATTTAGTGGGAGATTGTAATAGGACAAGAGAATTGGTGACGCACACTTGTCTCAGACAAGTGGGAGATTGTTGGAGTATGCATGTGTCCTCAATAATAGTGCGATCACATGATTAAATCTCAAATTAAGAATACAAAAGGGATGATTCATTTATATAGTCAACTGATCAACATTAATCAGTAATGATTGGCTAACAAGAGTTTGACATTACTGTCGTTTGACGGTGGTGATCAGTTGATCCCTTAAGGTCACACCTATAGGACAATTCCCTTAATAGATTAGTTGATTAATTATATGTCGATACAAGTTAATCAATTCCTTAAATTTGAACAGTTTATTTATGAGTGAGAATTTTATATCTTATTGTAATTTGATTAAATAAGATTTATTTTAGTAATTAAAAGATTTTATTACTAAAATTAATTATTGTTTATAAAACAATTGAGATAAGAATGAATGGTTAATTATAATTACAATATGTTGTGAATTATATTAGCATGACCCATTTTATTTATGTGATCAAGAATTACTAGGCAACAATTTGTTATATATAATTTAATTAATGTATATAATGATATTTATTTGATAAATATGCATTAAATTAATTAATAACATGTTACATACTAAATGTGACATATTGTGTGACAAATGACAAATTGACAAAATAAAATGGAAGTCCATTTTATGTATGAACCGAAAATGGAGGGGTTGTAGTGGATAATGGTGATTTGTTTTAATAGTTAAAATAAAAATAATGATGACCCTAATACACTAGTCTTACATACCTAAAGTTTAGATAAGAGAAAAAGAAAAAGAGGAAGCCATGCATTGGCTTGTGGCCTTCACCCACCCGGCCTCTCCTCTTTATGGTGAGAAATTTTTTCTCATTTTTTCTCATTTTTTTTCATTCTTATTCTAAGGCTTACATTCTTATCCTTCTCTCTCAACTCTCTCTAAAATTAGTTTTAGAAACTTTAAAGATTGTTCATCTAAAATTCTAATTTCAATATAAGATTACTAGTGTAGTAATAAAGATATTATTAGAATCATTTAAGGATACTAGTATATTAATCTAGTTAGTTAATATATTAGTTTAAGGGTTTTGTTTTGGATGCAATAAGAGGAGGATCTCAATATTTGGGATTTGGAGGATCATCCATTACATTTAAGCTTAAGAACAAATAAGGAAGGTGTCCTTGTTTGTGCCCTATTTTCGGACCATATTCAAAGTAAGGATTATTGTTTTCTCCTTTTATCTCTTAATTAGTTATGCATGCACTAGATCTAAATGAACTTAAGTTAATATGTTAATTAGTTCACTATTAGAAGAGTCTAATAATAGGTATATGAACCTAACAGATAGTACCCTGCCAAACCCAAGAAACTCCTGATCTCTGCCACATTTTTCCATGTTTCCCACTTAGACACTGCCTCTATCTTTGGTGGATCCACAGATACACCATCTTTAGAAATCACATGCCCCAGAAAGGCAACTTCCTCGAGCCAGAACTCACACTTAGACAACTTTGCATACAGCTGATTGTCACGCAAAGTTTGTAACACCAACCTCAAGTGCTCCTCATGCTCCTCCTTAGTCTTGGAATAGACTAAGATATCATCAATGAACACCACCAGAAATCGATCGAAAAACTGATTGAAGACCCGGTTCATCAAATCCATAAACACTGCTGGTGCATTAAACAACCCAAACGGCATCACCACATACTCATAGTGACCATACCTCGATCGAAAAGCTGTCTTCGGTATTTCCTCATCCCGAATCCTCACCTGATGGTACCCTGATCTCAAATCAATCTTTGAAAAGACTCATGCCCCACTCAACCGGTCAAACAGATCATCTATCCTTGGCAAAGGATACTTGTTCTTCACTGTAACCCTGTTCAACTCCCTGTAGTCGATGCACAACCTCAAGCTCCCATCTTTCTTCTTCACAAACAGAACTGGTGCTCCCCACGGGGATACACTAGGTCTAATGTATCCCTTATCTATCAAATCATCCAACTGCTTCTTCAGCTCTTCTAACTCTTTAGGACCCATGCGGTACGGGGTCTTAGACATTGGTCCCGTCCCTGGTTTCAGCTCCACACTGAAATCTATAACTGTCTTCGGTGGCAAACCTGGTATCTCCTCCAAAAAAAACATCTGGGAACTCTCCCACCACTGGTATCTGATCAGTTGTCGAACCCACCTTTCTATGGTCTTTCACATGGCACAGAATCAAAGGACACCCCTTCCTTAGATAAGACTTCAATGTCACCACTGCAATCACTTTGACTTTGGGTTTGACAACAAACCAACGATAAGACACACTAACTCCCTTAGGACCTCTCAAAGAGACTCTCTTTTGGTGACAATCTATTCTTTCCTTGTACTTACCCGACCAATCCATACCAACTATCATCTCAAAACCATCCATAGGAAACTCTAACAAATCCACTAGAAGGTCAACCTGCCCAACTATCATAGATACACCCTTATACAACCTCTCACAAGACACTGACTCACTGGACGGTATAAAAACCTCATCTTTTACAGACTCAAACTCTCTCAACCCCAAAAGCTTAGCATGACTCGACGATACGAAAGAGTGTGACGGCCCCGAATAAAATAAAATAAAGGTAGAAACATCATTAACAAGAAAGGTACCCGTGATCACGTGAGCATCATCCTCAGCAGCTTTCTTGTCCATCATGAATAACTTGCCACTGGTCTTTTGTCCACCTCCCTGGACTGTTCTAGCTGAAGTAGATGGCTTGGAAGCTGACCCATGATTGTTGTTAGCTGCCAGTTTGTGATAAGAGTTACCGCCATTGCGGTTAGATCCACCGTTGTTGTTACTATGGCCTCCTTGGTTATTCCATGACCCAGTCGGCCTGTTGCTAGCAAAACTCTAGGACGGACCCTACGAGAAACTCCCCTGCGATGACCTCTAAAAACCTCTCCCCACGGCACTAGTATACTCATGCCTCTTGTGGCCTATACCGCCACAGTTATAGCAAGAGAGATTCCAGCTACTACCACTACCACCACGACCACGCCTATACGAAGCTCCACTACTAAAACACGATCCCGATGAGTAAGCCCTCGCCTGGTTATGGTTACCCCTCTTGTAACTCGACTAACCACCACCCTCACTCTCAGCTTTCCTCTTCTTAGGACCCCTCTCCTTATTCTCCTTGGCCATTTCGACCAATCTCTTAGCTCTCCCTGCTCGCTCATAAACTTCCTTAACGTCTGTAAGGACCCCAACAGGTAGCTTCTCCATTATCTTGTAAGTCAAGCCCTTCTCAAACCTCACTGCCATGTTCTCCTGATTCATCCCCATATCCTCTGCATACCTCGACTTCTCATTAAACTTATGATAGTACTCAGCCACAGTCATATCCAAAGTCATCTTGAAATCATCAAACTCCTCTCTCAGCTTACTACGAACATGCTCAGGTACAAACTCTCGGTGCATAGCTCTCTTAAACTCACTCCATGGTATAACTGACTTCCCCTGCTTCAGATACAAATCTAAGGCACTCTCCCTTACCTTATCCCACCACTCTCCCGCAACATCTCTCAAGTAGAACGCAGTTTGTTCCACCTTGAAGTCCTCGGGACAATGAACCACATTCAAGATGTTCTCCATCTCCATATGCCAATTGTCGAGCAAAATTGGCGCACCGGTACCCATATACTCTTTTGGGTTGAAGCAGGCTATCGTAGTGCTCATATTGGCAAAGTCCACCCCAGCACCTTTATCTTTCCCAAATTTCTTTAGGGCCTCGGTAAGCGCCTCTTGATGCTCAAGTATCTTGGCTATCTCATCGACACTCATCTACTGCGCTCCAGTGTAAAAAGAAGATCTCTTTGGCGACATATTTGAGCTATAAGATGAGAGACAAACGAAGGCACATAGCCTATGGCTCAAAGCATATACGACATGTACAAACCACACTCGATCGAGTAACCACCCCCACTCGATCGAGTAGAGGTCACTCGATCGAGTTGCCCACCTACTCGATCGAGTACCTCAACTCAAAACCTGACCAGAACGTGCAACATAACGCACTCGATCGAGCCCCAAACATACTCGATCGAGTAGCCCCCACTCGATCGAGTACTTCACTTACTCGATCAAGTTCCCCTGCTATGTTCATTTTATATATACTTTTACCCCTCATTTTAGCTCGGTTTCTATTGATTATCATACTTTAATTAGTATATTTTTGAGCTAATTTTGTGTTCTAGGTGTATTGTTGTGTTTGTTACGGTTTTGTAGGAATCTAAGCATTTAGAGGCTTTTTCCTATGATTTTGTACACCAAGTTCACTAAGCTAAACAAGGCCAAATATTGGACTAAGTATGTGAAGATTACTTGGGTTTTGCATGAAGATTAGTGGATTGAAGTAAGGAATTACAAATGAAGCCAAATGCAAAGTCAAGCCCAAAATAAAGGTCCATATCAAGGTGCAAGCATTGGATGCCAAGAGAGCTTAGGATGCTAGGAATTTAGAGCATTAACCGGGTGATTAATCGCACAATTAATCACCAACATTGGATACCCTTAGCAATTAAGAGGAGAATTAAGAGAATTAACCAAGGATCACACGATCCCGATCGGGGCCGCCTAACCCTGATCGGGGTTCCATGACCATTGATGCTTACGTTTTTCTCCTCCTCTCCTATAAATAGGAGAGGTATTCCTAGGTTTTTAGCATCCTATTTTACGTCCAAGTTTACTACATTAAGCCTCAAGCATTATAAGTTTTCTCTCATTAGTTTTCATTTCAAGTTTAAGTTGTATAAGCATTCCTTAGTTATTCTTTCAACACTTTGTATTTCAAGAGATTCTCAAGCAATTGTTATTCAATCTTTTGGTTATTAGTTGGTTGTTCTTCCATACAAGTCCTCTTTTATAAGGTATTTCTTATTACAAGTTTACAATTTACATCATTGCTTTAGTTATCACATAGTTATCATAGTCAAGTATTTCATATTTATGTAGTTTTGCTCTTTTCATATGTTATATCTCCTAATTAGTATAATTCATATAACCATGTTCAACATTCCTTACAATTTAGTTTATATTTTACATCTTAGTATGAGTAGCTAAATTCTCTAGTCTAAAGGCTAGGGGATCCATGCAAAATCAAACATATAATATGATTAAATAAAGTTCATAATAAGTTTGATCAATTGCTTCCATCACATGTTTGCTTTGTTACGCTTAATCTTTGATTATCGGCCGTAGTCGTAGATTAAAACTTGTTTATTCGTTCTAAAGTCGAGAGGCACGGAATTGAATTAGACTAACCATGTGTGGTAGGACGACCTAGTCATGGACGAGAGTTTTTCTAGGACCCGGTCTATGGTTGATGCTAATACCGTAAGGTGGGTGTCTTTAAGCCTAAGTAATTGACAAGATTATTAGTACCAAGTTTATCATGTTTATATGTTTACCTTTGCATGAGTGACCCGAACCCTTTAGACTATCTTTTATCATATTATTTACATTGTAATTTTTATTAATCATCAAACCAAACAAACCAAACCCAAATCGTAATCGACCTTGATAAAAATCCACCCATAGCAATTCACGACGTAATTGCCGTTTCCTTGAGTTCGACCCCTAATACTACATTAATTTGTGTCTAGGGAATTTATCTCTGCATAGGTACGCGAAAAACCTATCAAATTTTGGCGCCGTTGCCGGGGAAACGGTTTTATTGCTTTTTGAATTGTCGATTTTTATCTTGTTTTCCTTTGTCTTGGGGAACACTTGTTCCTTAAGACCGTTACTTATCACTTCTCTAGAAATTGTTGTCTTATGCCCAGGTCCTCTCGTAGTGGAGAATTGCTTTCACCGGATTCCGATCCCGAGAAAACATTTAGGAGAAGACGACGTTTTTGGAGGGAAGTGAAAGAAGCCACCTCACCCGTACAAGTTGAAAGTGCTAGAAAGTCTTACTTAGACGATCTAGAGGTTCTTGAAGAGGAGGAGGTTTCAAGTTCATCATTTCCACCACCATCACCATCTATTACCAAAAAGATGGTGAAACTTTCCGATCACTCAAAGCCCACCGTGGCCATGCTTCCGGCCGGAATCACAACCACTCAAATCACCGCGCCGGACTTCGAGATCAAACCGGCTTTCATTAGCCTTGTGGAGAGGAAGAAATTTGGAGGAAGTCCTTTGGAGGATCCCAATTTGCATGTGCAAAACTTTTGTGACTATTGCTCCATGATCCGTCAAACGGGCGTCACCCAAGCCCAAATAAGGGAAATACTTTTCCCTTTCTCTTTGAAGGACAAGGCCAAGCTTTGGATCAATAGCCTTGACCGCACCGCCATGGGATTCACCAATTGGGAGACATTGGCTCTTGCTTTTTACCAAAAGTTTTTTCCACCGGAGAAAACTCAAACATTTGAGGAGCCAAATCACCGGATTCCGTCAACAAGCTCTTGAGAGCTTATATGAGGCTTGGGAGAGGTACAAAGAGCTTCAAAGGCAATGTCCACATCATGGGCTAGATGATTGGTTTCTAGCAATAACATTCTACAATGGATGTTGTGCCGAGTCCCGAAGGATTCTTGATTCCGCCAACAATGGGCGGTTTGATCAAATTGACACCGACCTTGCTCATGCCACGATCGAATCTATGGCGGTCCATGATGCCCAATATGTCAATTCCCGAGTTGTGCCATCTAAAGGTAAAGAAGAATCCTCTAACAACTCTGTTTTGCTAGCTCAAATTGCTTTGCTCCAACAACAATTGGCGGAAAGGGATGCTAGAGATTCCATTCAACAAGTCAATGCCATGTCTTCAACGAGCCAAATCGTTGTGTGTGAAGGTTGCGGAGGTGCGGGTCACTATGCCGCTCATTGCCAAGCTCCCATTGAAGAGGTAAATGCCTTTTTAGCTTTAAGACAAAATGCACAAAATGCTTATCCACCGGGTACATTCTCAAACACATATAACCCAAATTCAAGATTTCACCCGAATATGTCTTATAGAAGCAACAATGTGCTGAATCCTCAACCACAAACCCCATCACAACAAAATGCCTATGTCCCTCAACAACAAAAATATATCCCTCCACCGGGGTATCAAAATCAACAAAGGCCCCCACAAAACAATTTCCAACAAACTCAACCTCCACAACAAAATGCGCAACAAAATAACCAAGAGGGAGGTAAGCTTGAGGGCTTGATAATCCGTATGCAAAAGGAATTGTTGGCTCAAATCCAAAAGAATGAGCAAGCTCAAAATGCCGCAATCAAAATGTTGGAGCAACAAATGGCTCAATTGGCCTCATCTAGCTCTTCAAGGAAATCGGGTCAACTACCCCCTCAAGGTGAGCAACCACATGCTACCCTTAATGCTATCTCCTTAAGAAGTGGTAGGAAATATGATGGGCCATCCATGCCCAAAGATGATGAGGAGGTACTTGTTGAGTTGGAAGTCTCTCCAAATGATAAGGCAATTGAAGAAATTCCCAAGAAAGTGGATGACCCACTTGTTGTTGTTGAGAAAGACAAGGAAGTGGAGGATGCTCCTCCAAAGAAAGATATTGAAGCAAAGATTCCGGAAAAAGTCAAAGTGCCATTTCCTCATAGGTTGGCAAAGCATCAAAAGAATTCCCAATTCGGTAAATTCATTGAAGTTGTGAAGAATTTACAGGTAACCGTTCCTTTTACCAAATTAATCACTCAAATTCCATCTTACACTAAGTTCATGAAAGATATTTTAACTAAGAAGAGGACTTTTGATGAGGTTGAAACAATAGCTCTCACCGCCGAGGTGAGTGCTCTTTTGCAAAACAAGTCCCCTCCTAAGTTAAAAGATCCCGGTAGCTTTTCTATTCCATGCACAATTGGCACCTACCAAATTGATAAAGCTTTATGCGATTTAGGTGCTAGTGTGAGTGTAATACCTTACTCTATTTGTGCTAAGCTTAATATGGGAGTCTTAAAATGCACTAGTGTCACATTGCAAATGGCGGACCGTTCTATAAAACGCCCTTTGGGAGTTTTGGAGGATGTTTCCGTTAAGGTTGGTAAGTTTTTCATTCCGGTTGATTTTATTGTTATTGACATGGCCGAAGATGCTCAAATCCCAATCATTTTGGGAAGACCATTTTTACACACCGCGGGTGCGTTAATTGATATCAAGAACGGTAAAATTACATTGGAAGTGGGTGACGATAAGGTCACATATAATTTGAATAGTGCCATGAAGAGTCCTATGATAGAAGAGTCTTGTTATTCTATTGACATTTTGGATGTTGTTGACATTGTTATAGAAGACTCTACACCTCGATCTTTGTCTAAAGATCCCTTGGAGGCACTCTTGCTTTTAGAATCATTTGCAGGTGACGATGAGATTGGAAATGAGGAGATTGATGTTTTGGAGCAAGAATTGGATGGAGAGGAGCTATCATTGGAGGAGAGCTCACACTTTATAGGCTTGGTTGCTACACCGCAAGATGTTGAGGTACAAAAACCCGAGCTTAAGCCCCTTCCTTCCAATTTGAGGTATGCTTTTCTTGATAATGAGGGGATGTGTCCGGTAATCATTAGTGCTAAATTAGATGAGAGTCAATTGGCTAAATTGCTTCATGTCTTGAGGTCTCACAAGAAAGCCATTGGTTATAAACTTGAGGATTTAAAAGGCATAAGTCCCGAATTTTGCATGCACCGAATCAATCTTGAGGAAGATCATAAACCATGTGTCCAAGGTCAAAGATGACTAAATCCTAACATGCAAGAAGTGGTCAAAAAGTAAGTGCTTAAATTGTTAGATGCGGGAATTATCTATGCGATTTCCGATTCTAAATGGGTGAGTCCGGTCCAAGTGGTTCCTAAGAAAGGAGGAACCACCGTAGTCAAAAATGATAAAAATGAGTTAATTCCAACTAGAATTGTGACGGGTTGGAGAATGTGCATTGACTATAGGAGGCTAAATCTAGCCACCAAGAAAGACCACTACCCATTACCTTTTATTGACCAAATGTTGGAAAGGTTGGCATGTCACAAATACTTTTGCTACCTAGATGGCTATTCCGGGTTCTTCCAAATACCCATTCACCCGGATGACCAAGAGAAGACCACGTTTACATGTCCCTATGGTACATTTGCCTACCGTAGAATGCCTTTTTGTCTTTGTAATGCCCCCGCCACTTTCCAACGTTGCATGATAAGCATATTTTCCGACTACATTGAGTCTATCATGGAGGTGTTTATGGATGACTTTAGTGTATGTGGTTCTTCTTTTGATGCTTGTTTGACTAACTTGTCCAAAGTTTTGAAGCGTTGTGAAGAAGTTGATTTGGTGTTAAATTGGGAAAAGTGCCACTTCATGGTGAATGAAGGAGTGGTGCTTGGTCATATTGTTTCGGAGAGAGGAATTGAAGTGGACCGTGCTAAGGTCCAAGTTATTGAGCAACTACCCCCACCGGTAAATGTGAAGAGTGTAAGGAGTTTCTTAGGCCATGCGGGTTTCTACCGCCGTTTTATTAAAGATTTTTCTAACATTGCCAAACCCCTTACGGAGTTTCTTTTAAAAGATGCTCCCTTTGTGTTTACTAATGATTGTCTTGAGTCTTTTAATAGGATCAAGAAGGCTTTAATTTCCGCACCTATCATCCAATCACCGGATTGGAACTTGCCATTCGAGCTCATGTGTGATGCAAGTGACTATGCGGTAGGTGCCGTGCTAGGACAAAGAAAGGACAAGGTTCTCCATGCTATCTACTATGCTAGCAAAACCTTGGATACGGCTCAAATCAATTATGCCACGACGGAGAAAGAGCTACTTGCCATTGTCTATGCCTTAGACAAATTCCGTTCTTACTTGATTGGTTCCAAAGTCATTGTTCATACCGATCATGCCGCATTGAAGCATCTCCTAGCCAAACAAGAAGCTAAGCCAAGGTTGATAAGATGGATCTTGCTTTTGCAAGAATTTGATCTTGAGATTAAAGACAAGAAGGGGGCCGAAAATGTTGTTGCCGATCACTTGTCCCATTTGAAGTTCAAAGATGGAGGTATTGAGTTACCTATTGATGATTCCTTCGCCGACGATGTTCTAATGATGTTGGAAGCCAATACTCCTTGGTATGCCGACATAGCCAACTACCTAGTTGGAAGAGAATTGCCACCCAACCTTTCATATCAATAAAGGAAGAAGTTCTTATATGATGCCAAGTTCTTCCTATGGGATGATCCACATTTGTTCAAACATTGCTCCGATGGGCTATTCCGGAGATGTATCCCACAATGGGATATGAAAGGGGTGCTAGAAGGATGCCATTCTTCTCCTTATGGTGGTCATCATGGACCATCCAAGACCGTTGCTAAGGTGTTGCAATCCGGTTTCTATTGGCCAACTATGTTTCAAGATGCCAAAAATTTCGTGATGGCTTGTGATGCTTGCCAAAGGACGGGTTCCATATCAAGAAGACACGAGATGCCTCTCAATGGAATTTTGGAAGTAGAGGTGTTCGATGTTTGGGGCATAGATTATCAAGGACCGTTTCCTTCCTCAAAAGGGAATCGGTATATTTTGGTTCCCGTTGATTATGTCTCTAAATGGGTAGAGGCAATTGCTACTCCTACCAATGATGCTCGCAACGTGATTAAATTGTTCAAGAAGATCATATTCCCGAGGTTCGGTGTTCCAAGAGCAATCATTAGTGATCGTGGTACTCACTTCGGTGAGAAACAACTTGATGCTTTGTTGGAAAAATATGGAGTCTATCATAAAAGAGGCTTGGCTTATCATCCACAAACTAGTGGCCAAGTGGAGGTTTCCAACCGTGAGATCAAGTCAATACTTGAGAAATTTGTTGCCAAGTCACGAAAGGATTGGAGTATGAAGCTCGATGATACCTTATGGGCCTATCGTACCGCGTTTAAGACACCTATTGGTACTTCACCATATAGGTTGGTCTATGGAAAGGCGTGCCATCTTCCCGTTGAGATGGAACAAAAGGCTTTTTGGGCAATTAAGGAGCTTAACATGGACCCGAAATTGAGTGAAGAGAAGCGGTTGTTGCAACTCAATGAACTCGATGAGTTCCGCTTGCAAGCTTATGAGAGCTCCCGTCTCTACAAGGAGAAAACAAAGAGATGGCATGATAAGAAGATCTTGAACAAGGAATTTCAAATTGGTAACAAGGTCTTGCTATTCAATTCCCGATACAAGCTATTTCCGGGAAAGTTACGATCACGGTGGTGCGGTCCATATACCGTCACAAATGTCAACAAGTTCGGTTCCGTTGAAGTGATGACCACCAAGGGCGAAAAATTCAAGGCAAACGGTCATCGTTTGAAGCTCTACCATGAGAATATGATCGTCGGTGTGATAGAGGAAATGACCGTTCAACCTCTACCAAAGAAAGCTTAAACCGACTCAAGCTTTTTTGTCGTGCGGGACGTTAAACCAGCGCTTCTTGGGAGGCAACCCAAGCTTTTTATTGCTTTTATTTATTTTTGTTTTTCATTTTCTGCAATTTAATTGTTTTTCGTAGATTAGTAATAAAATACTCAACTTGACGATTTTTCTTTTGTGATTTTTAGGTGAAAATGAAGAAAGGAGAAAATGGAGTGCACTTGACACGCAACCCCATGCAAAAACCCCGTTCGGGGATGTGGTTTTCGAAAAAAAAGAAAAATAAGTCACCCCCTTATACGAGGAAGTCAAAAGGTGGATTCGTGGTCAACCCCGATCGGGGTTGGTGGCCCCGATCGGGGTCGTGGTACTGTAGCTTTTTTGCGATATTTGACGGGTAAGTAAAAAAAAAAAAGCTTTTCTATCACTCTCTTATCTAACCCGACGACACTCCTCTTCTCTATCTCCATCATTTTTCTTCACTTTTTACCTAAAATCACAAGGAAACTTCAAGTTCTTCATTGATTTGCAAGCTTTATTCATCCATTAATATCATCTTGGTAAGATCTCTTCTCTTTTATCTTTAAATTCGTCTATTACAATCAATTAATTGGATTATGCAAACCCTAAATCAATTTGGGGGAATTCGATTTTGTGCTTTATAGTGCTACAAATTGGTTGTAGAATGTTTATTACATGTTTGTAGTGTGAATTAGTTCACTAATTCATACTATTTTGCCTATTAGGATGAATTTTGGTTTGCCTTAAGATGAATTTTGTCTTAAAATTTCAGAAATATGGCACCAAGAAAAGCTCCTTCACAAGGTGCTTCTAAGAGAAGGAGAAGTGAGGTGGAGCCTTCAAATGCAGCGGCGGATGTCCAAATGGAGGACGTTCCACAATGGCATGACCCGGAATATCCAAATGTGATCTTCAATTCATTAGCTCAATACAACAATTGGGTTATGTTGAGAAACAAAGGTATGGAACCAACCAAATTCATTAACCAAGCATCTTTAAACAATATTGGAAAAGAGAAAAATGTTAAAGCTTTGTTTAAAAATCTTGGCATGAAATCTTGTTATACCATGAATTATAAGACCTTCCCCGAACTCACCCTTGAGTTCCTAAGCTCTTTCGAGTTTCATAGGTCTAAGAGACCCGGTTTCATTCTCTTTGTTACCTTTCGTTTATTTAATGAAGATCATAAGATGGACTTAGCGGATTTCACCGCTATTTTTGATTTGCCTCACAAAGACATACCGACCGAATCACCCGATGATTATAACCCCATTTTAACTTGGGATGCCATTTCTCACTTGCCTTTTCCGGGTTTTGATCATACACCACATCAATTTATTCATTACCTCGACATAAGGATTTGGCAAAGGTTTATGGGATGGACCTTTTTTGGTAGAAATGAACCTCACTCGGTGAGGAAGATTGAGTTAGAAATCTGGGGTGCTTTCTTGAATGTTAATGGTGATGAGAAGTGGGGAATCAATATCCTATACCACTTTGCGGTCCACTTGACCAAGCAAACTAACACCAAGAATAGTTGCATTGTTTTAGGTGGTTTGGTCACTAAGATTGCTCACCATTTGTGTAGGTTTAACCAAGAGACTACCGGTTTGAGACCATTGCTTGAGTCTAGGTCTAAGGGAGTTTGTCTTGATTATGAGTATTTTCTTTCTTGTAATTGGTTTAAAGATGCTCATCCCAACATGATTTGGAAGATAGGTAGGCAAGACTCCATTCGTCTACCCGAGGAAAAGAAAGAATTAAAGGCTTTGGTTCACACTAAGCCTCGTCGTGGAAGTGACCCCTTTGTTAGACCGACCTACCATTTAGCCCTTAGAGGTGAGTCGACTACCACCGTTGAGAGACGTGTGGGAGGTCAATCCTCTCAAGCACGTCATTCCACCTCTAGCATTGAGTCACCATCTAGCATAGAAATGATGAACATGATGCGAGAAATGAACTTAGGTGTTAATCAAATTCGTGATGACCAACGACTTGCATTACATCCTATTTATGATCATTTTGCTAGGCAAGGAGTTATCCAACCCGAGGGGCCACACCCTTCATTCTATACTTACCCTCCGGGTGGATTTCCTCCTCCATCTCCTATTCCCCCTTCCCCTCCTCACCATGATGCAGGTACATTTGCTCACTATGAACCCGGCCCGGACTTTTGTGGTTCGGATTATGGGGTTGAGGCATTGCAAGGAGCCGATGGAGGCTATGGTGGATATGGTGGCTATGGTGGATATGGTGGGATTAGTAGTTATGGTGATGGTCTTGGTAGTGGCCAAGATATTGGTGAGTATGTCACTCCTCTTCAAGGGGATGACTCAAGTGGAAGTGGCCAACAAGGAGAATCAAGTGGTAGTGGAAAGAAGAAGAAGAAAGGGAGGAAGGGGTTCAATTTTTGGCCCTTTTCTTAGTTGATTGATGAAGACATCCCCCGAATTCATGCTAGCTTGGGGGGGGGGGGGGGGCTAGCAAGTTGAGTAAGTTTTTAATTGCTTTGAATATTAGTTTAGATCTTGCAACCCATTAAACATAACCTATAGTCCTTGTTTTGTGCTTTGAGCCATTTTTATGGTTTGATTGGGTGATTTGGATAGTTGGCACATTGAGGACAATGTGATGTTTAGCTTGGGGGGGGGGGGGGGGGATTGTATTTGCATATAGTGTAGTTTGCATGTAGTGTAGGAAATTTGAAAATTTTTGAGAGAAATTTTTGCTTTGTGCTAGCTTGTTGCCTACTTTCCTCTTTGCTTATCCTATTAATAGCTTGTTGCTAATGATTTATTCTTTAATGACGGGATATTAGCTACATGGGGATGTCTTGACATAGTAGGTGGGAGATGGAGAATAAACCGAATAGGCTTGATCTTGACTTTTGGCAAGCTACAAAATGGTAAGGTAGAACCTCCTTTAAGGCCATTTCATCTTTATTTGGTCTCACTTAGGTAAGTGTAGGTGTCTCCTTATAATGTGTGTTACATCAAAACGCACAAGTATTGTCTTCATGTCATTTCTTGGTAAGCATGCATTCATTTGCTTTAGCATTTTGGAGCCATTCACATGATATTTTAGCCTTTTTGACCCCTTCACAAAATTTATCCTTAGCTACATCATTGAAATTGCCTACCCTTGTTGAGCTAGTAGCTTAGTTGGATAGTGTTTGGGTGCTCATTGGGATATATTTGGTTGTTTGAAGTCATGTGAGCTTGGTCTTAATGCTCAAAAAGGAAAAAAAAAAAGAAAAAGAAATGAGAAAAAAATTAAAAATTGGAAAATGAAAGAAAATGAAAAAATGAAGAAATAAAAAAATGAATGAATGAGAAAAAGCATGGAAAAAAAGAAGTATGCATTGAAAAAGACAAGAAAAGAGAAAAAGAGAAGAAGAAAAGATATGAGGAATTCTCAAGCATTATTCATTATATTTTGGAGAAATTTCTTATGGTTTGAATTGAAAAATTGGGTTAGAATTGGGATTGAGCATCCTTGCATTTTGATAGTTGCTAGCTTGACTTAGCTCCACATTACCATAACTCTTTTGTTCCCCCTTCTTACCCATGTTTATTTACCTTCTTCCTACCCATTTGGCTTCTTTATCATGCTTACATTTGATTGTCTTTGCTTGCTAGTTTTGACATGTTTACCATATTAGATTGCGGGCACATTGTTATAAGTTGAGGATAGTTGAGTGTTCATTCACAAAAATTGCCCTTTCACATATAAAAGAGTTTGAGTGTCCCGTGAGAGTCCATAAGTCGAAAGATCATGCAAGAGCTTAAAGGTTCATTCAAAGTTTTCTATGCTACGCCGTCGTGTAAATCTCATTCATGTCTTGCTTTATCCCTTACCCATGTTGTTTCGGGTTTTTAAATCATTATGCTTAGCTTGTTTAGGATATAGCAATTGAATGGAATTTGGTTTCTTGCTTGAGGACAAGCAAGGGTTTAGCTTGGGGGAGTTTGATATGTTCATTTTATATATACTTTTACCCCTCATTTTAGCTCGGTTTCTATTGATTATCATACTTTAATTAGTATATTTTTGAGCTAATTTTGTGTTCTAGGTGTATTGTTGTGTTTGTTACGGTTTTGTAGGAATCTAAGCATTTAGAGGCTTTTTCCTATGATTTTGTACACCAAGTTCACTAAGCTAAACAAGGCCAAATATTGGACTAAGTATGTGAAGATTACTTGGGTTTTGCATGAAGATTAGTGGATTGAAGTAAGGAATTACAAATGAAGCCAAATGCAAAGTCAAGCCCAAAATAAAGGTCCATATCAAGGTGCAAGCATTGGATGCCAAGAGAGCTTAGGATGCTAGGAATTTAGAGCATTAACCGGGTGATTAATCGCACAATTAATCACCAACATTGGATACCCTTAGCAATTAAGAGGAGAATTAAGAGAATTAACCAAGGATCACACGACCCCGATCGGGGCCGCCTAACCCCGATCGGGGCCGCCTAACCCCGATCGGGGTTGCATGACCATTGATGCTTACGTTTTTCTCCTCCTCTCCTATAAATAGGAGAGGTATTCCTAGGTTTTTAGCATCCCATTTTACGTCCAAGTTTACTACATTAAGCCTCAAGCATTATAAGTTTTCTCTCATTAGTTTTCATTTCAAGTTTAAGTTGTTTAAGCATTCCTTAGTTAATCTTTCAACACTTTGTATTTCAAGAGATTCTCAAGCAATTGTTATTCAATCTTTTGGTTATTAGTTGGTTGTTCTTCCATACAAGTCCTCTTTTATAAGGTATTTCTTATTACAAGTTTACAATTTACATCATTGCTTTAGTTATCACATAGTTATCATAGTCAAGTATTTCATATTTATGTAGTTTTGCTCTTTTCATATGTTATATCTCCTAATTAGTATAATTCATATAACCATGTTCAACATTCCTTATAATTTAGTTTACATTTTACATCTTAGTATGAGTAGCTAAATTCTCTAGTCTAAAGGCTAGGGGAGCCATGCAAAATCAAACATATAATATGATTAAATAAAGTTCATAATAAGTTTGATCAATTGCTTCCATCACATGTTTGCTTTGTTACGCTTAATCTTTGATTATCGGCCGTAGTCGTAGATTAAAACTTGTTTATTCGTTCTAAAGTCGAGAGGCACGGAATTGAATTAGACTAAGCATGTGTGGTAGGACGACCTAGTCATGGATGAGAGTTTTTCTAGGACCCGGTCTATGGTTGATGCTAATACCGTAAGGTGGGTGTCTTTAAGCCTAAGTAATTGACAAGATTATTAGTACCAAGTTTATCATGTTTATATGTTTACCTTTGCATGAGTGACCCGAACCCTTTAGACTATCTTTTATCATATTATTTACATTGCAATTTTTATTAATCATCAAACCAAACAAACCAAACCCAAATCGTAATCGACCTTGATAAAAATCCACCCATAGCAATTCACGACGTAATTCCCGTTTCCTTGAGTTCGACCCCTAATACTACATTAATTTGTGTCTAGGGAATTTATCTTTGCATAGTTACGCGAAAAACCTATCATCCCCAAAACAGCAGCTACTGCCCAACATTGTCATATACCCACTCGACCAAGCTCAGCCCACTCGATCAAGCCAAACCTACTCAATCGAGTATCCCCCACTCGATCGCGTCATGCTGACTCTCTAGCTACCCGCATGCTTTTAACTCAATAACTTTTTGCAACAATTTCTCTCTCTCTCTCTCTCTCTCTCTCTCTCTCTTTATATATATATATATATATATATATATATATATATATACATAAAACACAAAATCCTATTCACATGTTACTATAATGCCACATTATAAATCATCCATCATGTAACTTCATTTTTCACAACAACATATTATCATATGAACTACCCCACCCCTTTTCCACCACATCCTCCATTCCTTCACAATCATTTATCCAACAATTCATACAATACATCATCCAATATATGCAATAGAACATTGTAAACACATAGCGATCCCATGACAACCCATAGTGACCGGTTCAAAGTTGTAGGGCGACTTTAGGACTTCTCCCAAGTCTTTGCATTAGCTCCTAACAAATCCTACCCGGGTTCATTTTAGTTTGACTCCCTAGATTCATTGGGTTCATTAGTTATAGGTTCCAAAATCGTCGCTCTGATACCACTTCGTAATACCCTCATACACCAAGGTGCCTTACCAAGACCACCTAATGCATGGAAGTGCTACCATCTCGGTTACCCGAGGCAATAAATATCAAAAGGACCATAAAAGAACGTACTTTATTGAATAAGTTTAAAGTGACATATATCCAAAACCAAAACTGTCTAATGAAATACAAATGTTCTAAATCCAAAACCAACTAAATAAAAATGAGTTCAATGACACAACGGAAGACTCTAGTGACACGAGATGACTCTATCCCAGCTATCCCTTGCGCAATCCATCTCATACCTCTTAGAAATCATATTTTAAATATCACATATTTTGGTTCAAAGTTTTAGTCATAAAACTTAAGGATCTTATGCATGCATAACAAATACAAGAGTAAGGAGAAAAACGGTTCCTTACATTTCATATTTTGGATATTTGGGCACAAGTAAGGTCTCCTACCTTCACTTGTTCTTGAGCTATGATGAGTATTAGGATGATCCTCCAAAGACATCAAATATAGAAGCCACTCCTCTTGATTGCACCCAAGATTATCCCTTATCTCTACTAAATAATATGTGCTAGATATTTGTTTAGTAGTTTACCTTAAAATTGATTACTAATACTCATATATTACACTAATAATATTAGTAATTTGATTGAACAATTTTGATTGAATCTTCTCATATTTTAGATGAAGATTAAAGAGTAGAGAGAATAATGCATAACCGTTGCATGTATTTTGAATGGACAAGAATATAGAGAATGAGTAGAGAACAAAAGTCCTCTAAAGTGGAGGAGGCCTCACGGTTTTTGGAGGGGTAGAGGACCAATATATGGTCCTTCACTTTTGCTTTTGTTCTTATCAAAACCTTAGGCATGTAAGGCTAGGTAAGTAGTGTCATGATGATGTTAGTTTAGCTTATTAAAATAAATCACCACCATCCACTAAACCCTCTACATTTCGGTCCACTTCCATAAAATGGACTACCATTTTATTTTGTCAATTTGTCATTTGTCACACAATATGTCACATGTAGTATGTTACATGTTTTTAAATAATTTAATGCATATTTATCACATAAATATAATTTTATAAATTAATTAAATTACATACAACAAATTGACTAGTGATACTTGATCACATAAATAAAATGGGTCATATAATTATAATTCACAACATCTTGTAATTATAATTAACCATTCATTCTTATCTCTATTGTTTCTCAAACAATAAACAATTTTAGTAATAAAGCATTTTTATTACTAAAATAAATCTTATTTAATCTCATTAAAATAAGAAATAATATTCTCTCTCACAATTGAATTGTTCAATTTTAAGGAATTGATCAACTTGTATCGTCATAAAATTAATCAACTTTACAGATAAGAACATCATCCTTTAGGTGTGACCTTAAGGGATCAACTGACCACCACCGTCCCACGACAGTAACGTCAAACTCTAGCAAGCCAATCGTTACCGATTAATGTTGATCAGTTGACTATATAATTGAATCATCCCTTGCGTATTCTTATTATGAGATTTAATTATGTCATTGACAATGTGATCGCATTATTGTCGGGGACACTCCAACAATCTCCCACTTGTCCTCGACAAGTGTGCGTCAACAATTCTCTTGTCCTATTACTATCTCCCACTTAATGCAAGGTGTCTTTCGGGTCGTACTTGCAAGTGATCATATCGAGAGTGGTTTCCTCGATCTGGAGATTAACTGATTGACCGGAATTATCTACCATAGATACCTTCTGAGCATGGCCACGCATTTCCAGTTCATTACTCCTCGAGTGGCCCTGAGATATTATATTAACCCTGACAAGGGGGTGGACAATTCCTATCGCACTATTCCCTTCGACTAGCCACAACCATCATAACCCACAATATGCCCATTTGACCCCATTTACGAAGGTCGCAGTAACATAAATCAAAGTTAATCTGAAACTGTGCCACCTTAGGCGAACAGTATTTAGTTAAAAGAATCGACTCATTAGAATACTATAGTAGCTCTTGCCACGACCTGGCTTTATAAATTTGCCAGAACTCTATAAGCGGTCACTGCCCGACAGAGTATTCCTAACAGTCTGCCTATGTGATCGACTAGTCATCTCACATGACTCTATGGCACTTGAACTTGCCATCAATCGCATCACACTCTAGTCACTTCGAGACGTCACCTCATATAAGTGATTATGGGCGAATACTATGTTAATCCGGGTTCACTTTAACGGGGTTCAATATTGTCTCCACAACATACTCGTTTTCCTTTGTAATGTATACATTTGCATTACAAAACTTTCTGAGTACGTGTCTAGATCCAATCTAGACGAAAGATCTCTAGTCATAGAATAGCTCCCACTGTTTTTCACAGTGTGCGGGACCCATCCCACTCGCACATCTCATGACTGCAAGTGTACTCAATTTCCGTTGTAAGCATCTCTCATTGTTCTTTATTGCCTAGAACGATTCTAACAAATCCATTCTTAAATAACATAGCCACAATGGTTCCTTAACCATCCTTAGACAAATTTGTGAATTGCATCAAAAACACTTAACTTTCCATCCTTAATGCTTCTTCAAGCACTTAAGAATAATCTATATGGTACTAGGTAACTATTACTTTAATTCGATTTGTAACAATTCATCATACTCAAAGTATATAAAGTGTTATACATCATTACTTATTTAATTGATCCGGCAGCGGAAGCAAATGGAATCAATCAAATATGTTCAACTCGATTGAACTAATCATGAATCTTATTAACATAAGACTTCTTATTTGGCGCTAATATCATGTGAATTTATCTCCATAAAACCGGATATTAAAGATGTATTATATTACTCCAAAAGTCTTAAATCATTCCCAATGATCAATATGTCATCCACATATAAGACTAATTAAAATTTCCGTAACTCCCACTAAACTTCATGTATAAACACAACTTCTCGACCTATCGAGAAAGGTTTTATAACATGATCAAAACATGGATTCCAACTCATTGATGTCCTACTTAAGACCCTCTCTTAAGTTTCACATTATCTTAGGATTGCAAGAATCTACAAAACTCAAGATATGTATTGAATACATTCATTCTAATTGAAGAAGTGGGTTTTAGATTCACTCGTTATATATCTCATAATGAAACACAATCCCTAAGAAGATCCAAATAGACTTAAGCATTTCAACTAGTGCAAAACCCTTTGCCACCAATCAAGCTTTGATATCTAACAATTCACTTGGAATTTATTTCGGATTTTCATGGCTCTAAGCCTTGTATTGAGTTGTGACTTAAACACTCTCATGTAAGTCATATATTCATTACTTTCCAGAAGTAACTTGAATCAAACAATTTCTTTGTAAGTTGTAAGCTCTTTACTTTCTTAAAAGTAACATGAATTCATCATCTTCAACAAGTGATGAATTTAACCTCCTAGGTTTCGAAGAAACAACGTCATGTAGCCAAGAAAATACAGTTTCTTGCGACATACAATTTCATACAATTTTTGACACAATTCTTTTGTGGCTCTTGAATATTTTCTCTCACTCTGTCTTCTAGAAATAAACTTGTATTCTAGAAAGACATCTTCACGTGCCACAAACCCGTTGTACTCGTGATTATTGCAAGAAAATTGAGCATTTGTTTCTTGTGAAAACTTACAAGCATGGTACCTTACTTTTTCATATCTCATATGAATCGATTTAGATTTAGTGGAAAAATAATTTAGACAAAATGATAAAATCCCCAAAAGGATCAAGTAACTCAAAGTAACTTGATTGAAGTCCAAACCATATCGAATAGCGTTTGATTTCTTTATCCAACCACACATTATCCCATAATGCGTGCTAAGAGAGATTAATTTGTGATACTATATCACATTTCCTTTGGCTTATATCAAAGTCTTCACTTTGATAATCCCATCACGACTAAATCGTGATTCTTTGAACTCTTTGATCTTCTTCAAAGATTTCTCTTTTTACCTTATGAAGTGAACACATTAGTGTCACCTTAAATCGTTGGTAAAAGAAAATGATCAACCTATTCTGGATCAATGGTTTACATCCTTTATCTCCTTTTCAACCAAAAGGCACGAGACATCTTGCTTTGAATACAAGATACGCATATACCATACGATTAACAATCTAATGGTTCCAAGAGTACTCGCTAACTCTTTGCGTTCATCATTCCAGAATTTATAGTTTAATCTTGGGTTACCAATTTCAGCCTTGCATCATCTACATGATATATTATTCTAGTTTGGTTTAGAATATAATCACCTTGATAATGGGCTAGCCATACATCATATCATGGTGTATAGGGTCACAAAAGTGAAACCTCTTTTCTATCTTAACAAGATTATATTCTTATTCAGAGTTTATGCACTTAATAGTCATTATTAAGTACAACTTTAAACCCAAAAACTAGATTGAATACACAATGACTCTATCTCTCGACATTATTTGATGCTAGTCGTCATATCATAATCAGCTTATGTATCGAATACAATGATGAAAATCACCACCGGTTTCTAATATTGACGAAGTAGTACTAGCAAAATTTATGTCAATCAAATAAACATTTATAGAAGAAAGTCTCATTAGATGTCCCACGACTAACTTGCTGATTCTTCAATAATTTGGGGTAGTTTCCTTTCTAGCGTCCAACACTTCCAAAATGGAAACTTTACCAGTTGGGATTGATAGGTTTAGTATTGTTATTCTCAATACCTTTACTTTTACCATTCCTTGTATGAATACCATTATAGTTTTACTTCTTGAACCTCGTCCTTTTCTTAACAATTAAGAGAATGCTCCCACTCATTTCAATGAATCTTTACTTAGAGAAACAAAGTTGAATCTTATGAAGACTACTCTTCAATTCAATCGTTTAGTCTTAAAACTTTTATTGAAGTGGTTGCGGTATTTTGGTCAATTACGATTTCTAACAAATCTAGTCACCAACATGATTTAACGTTTCAAAGTACTCAACTCAATTAAGCACATGAGAAACAATCCATTGTAAGTAGATATGTTAGTCAAGAATCAAAAACCCTTTTGATCACGAATAACTTTTATCTATACTCTTCACAAGAGATCCTTGTAATGAATAACACGAGGTTTTTTAGAAGAAAATTCAAATTTGTCTTTAGTTACGATGTTTTAACGGAGATTTGAATTAAAATCGAAATGATATCGTATAAATTGAGGTAAAGAAATAGAACAATATGATAACGGAATAATGAAAACAAAACATTCATCGTTATAATAATACTTGTAAATAATTTGACAAGTAGAGCATTTACATAGTGACCTCTACCCAACTATTATAAATGATTCCAAGATCCAAATTCATATTAACTTGGGCACGCTTTGGCGATACAACCCTCATCAATATAACTTGGTGGATTAACTCTTTAATCGATTCTACTTTTAGAACTCTTGGTCGATAAAATTACATTAATATTTATCTTTAGCCCAAAATACATCCGGCTATGGTCGAGAATGAAGGAAAAGTAGGTCTATATACTTAACATATTCATATATGTTTTATTTTAATTTGTCATAAATTAAAAGTGATCGTATGCATGCAAACTTATAAACAATTTAAGGAAGAAAAATAATTTTCTCACCATAAAAATCGGATCATAAAGGGCACAAGTGGAGAACTCCTTCCTCCACTTGATCTTGAGCTTTCCATATGTTAGGATGATCCTCCAAGCACTCAAAGTAGAATGCCTCCAATTAGTTGCACCCAAGACTAATCCCATAATCCTTACACTATTATTAACTAGATAATAATATAAGTAACCTTAAAATTATTCTAATATTTTATGATTACTACATTTGTAATCTAGAGAATATATTAGAAATTAAGAACAAATTTCCATAAAAACAATTTTATGTATTTAGAGAGAAGTTTGAGTAAAAACTTTTTAAAACATGTGAAAAATGAAAAACACCATCCTCCTAAATGATGAGGGAGGGACGGTTCAAAGAGAGGAGCATGTGGAGTGCAATTTTGGTGTTATTTATGCCCAATAGCTTTTGGCATGGATTAGAGAAAAATTATGGAAAAGACAAAAGCCAATCAAAAACAATGGCTTGTCTCATGTGTGTCTAATTGTGTCTAGTGCACACAATTCAAGGCACATTTTACACAGTCCAAAATGACCCATTTACGGGTCCATTTTGGTTCTTATATTTGTCGCACAAATACGTGTAATTTTATTTTAAACATCGTGTCATGTTTTAAATAATTCCCAATTAATTTCGTCTAACATCACTCCGCAAATATACGTGTACAACTGCACATATATTTTACGTACCAATATTAATTACATTAATCGATTAGTACAAATTTAATAATTAACCGCTTAATTATTAATTCTTGTCTCAAATAAATTACTATTCAATTATCGCATAATAAAAATAATAATTTCCGCGCCTTGAGTTCAAAACTCGAACTCTCTCTAAATTATTTGTTCGACTACCTTTTAGTCAATTTTAAGGAATTAATTAACTCGTATTGTCATACAATTAATTAATCTTTTCTATTATGGGAATCGTCCTTTAGGTGTGACCTCAAGGGATCAACTGACCACCACCGTCAAACGACAGTAATGTCAAACTCTAGTCAGCCAATCCTTACCGATAAATGTTGGTCAGTTGACTATATATAATAGAATCATCCCAAGCGTATTCTTGTAATGAGATTTAATAATGATATTTAAATCATGTGATCGCACTATTGTTGAGGACACATTTCCCAACAATCTCCCACTTGTCCTCGACAAGTGTGCGTCACCAATTCTCTTGTCCTATTACTATCTCCCACTCAATGCAAGGTGTCTTTCGGGTCGTACTTGAAAGTGATCATATCGAGAGTGGTTTCCTCGATCTGGAGAATAACTTATTGACCGGATTTATCTATCATAGATACCTTCCGAGCGTGGCCACGCATTTCCAGTTCATTATTCCTCGAGTGGCCCTGAGATATTATTTTAACCCTGACAAGGGGGTGGACAATTCCTATCGCACTTATTCCCTTCGACTAGCCACAGCCATCATAACCCAACATATGCCCATTTGACCCCATTTACGAAGGTCGTAGTAACACAAATCAAAGTTAATCTGAAACTGTGCCATCTTAGGTGAACAGTCTTTAGTCAAAGAATCGACTCATTAGAATACTATAGTAGCTCTCGCCACGACCAGGCTTTATATAAATTGCCAGAACTCTATAAGCGGTCTTAACGCCCGACAAAGTGTTCCTAACAGTCTGCCTATGTGATCGACTAGTCATCTCACATGACTCTATGGCACTTGAACTTGCCATCAATCGCATCACACTCTAGTCACTTCGAGACGTCACCTCATATAAGTGACTATGGGCGAATACAATGCTAATCCGTGTTCACTTTAACGGGGTTCAATTGTCTCTAAAACCCGTTTGGATGTAACAAAGTATAATAAAAGAGTTTTAAAGTAAAACTCGAACGACAAATGCGATTATCACATATGAATAGTCAATGCCTGATTACTATTTCATGTTCTATAATCTAATTTGATCTTGTACGTAGTTGTTCATTTCAATTCAATTGAAATGACATGACTCATCATATTTAGCCTTTGAGAAGGCTTTGGTTAGTAGGTTTTATTAATTTCTTGTACCTTACTCAACCTCACTACATACTCGTTTTCCTTTGTAATGTATACATTTGCATTACAAAACTTTCTGAGTACGTGTCGAGATCCAATCAAGACATATGCCCTCTAGCCTAAGAATAGCTCCCACTGTTTTCACAAAGATTGTGGGGACTCATCCTTCTTGCACATCTCATGATCGCAAGTGTACTCAATTTCCGTTATAAATATCTCTCATTGTTCTTTATTGCCTAGAACGATTCTAGAAAATCTACTTCTTAATTAACATTGCCACAATGGTATCTTAACCATCCTAATGTGTTTTGATTATGGTTTTGTCGGAAACCATGCGCAATCTCAATTGTCAATTGTCACTTGTGTAACACCCTTACACAATATTGCATCATAAACACTTTGCTTTACTTCCTTAATGCTTCTGCAAGCACTTAAGGGTAATCTTTATAGCTTACTTGGTAAAGATTACTTAAATTCGATTTTTTGAAAACAATTCATCATACTCAAAGCATATGAAGTGTTATACATCATTTCTTTTTAATTGATTCGGCAGCGGAAGCAAATGAAATCAATCAAATATGTTCAATTTAATTGAACTAGTCATGAATCTTATCAACATAAGACTTCTTACTGACGCTAATATCATGTGGATTTATCTTCATAAATCCGGATATTCAAGATGTATTATAATACTCCAAAAGTCTTAAATCATTCGCAATGATCAATATGTCATCCACATATAAGACTAATTAAAATTACCGTAACTCCCACTAAACTTCATGTATAAAAACAACTTCTCGACTTATCGAGAAAAGTTTTATAATATGATCAAAACATTGATTCCAACTCATTGATGTCCTACTTAAGACCATCTCTTAAGTTGCACATTATCTTAGGATTGCAAGAATCTAAAAAACTCATGACATGTATTGAATACATTCCTTCTTTTGAAGAAGTGGGTTTTAGATTCACATGTTGTATGCGTATCCTCATAATGAAACACAATCCCTAAGAATATCCAAATAGACTTAAGCATTTTAATTAGTGCAAAACTCTTTGCAACCAATCTTACTTTGAAATCTCTATTTATTAGTGCAAAACCCTTTGTCACTAATCAAGCCCTTTTATTTCGGATTTTCATGGCTCTAAGCCTTGTATTGAGTTGTGACTCAAACACTCTTATGTAAGTCATATGTTTATTACTTTCTAGAAGTAATCAACTTGAATCAAACAATTTCTTTTGTAAGTTATAAGCTCTTTACTTTCTTAAAAGTAGCATGAATTCATCATTTTTAACAAGTGACGAATTTAACCTCCTAGGTTTTGAAGAAACAATGTCTTACACAAAACGACTCATGTAGCCAAGAAATACCAGTTTCTTGCGACATAACATTCTCTGTGGCATTCTTTGCGGCTCTTGAATAATTTCTCCCACTCTGTCTTCTAGAAATAAACTTGTATTTTAGAAAGACAGCTTCACGAGCCACAAACCCGGTGTACTCGTGATAATTGAAAAGGGAAAAATGAGCATTTGTTTCTTGTGAAAACTTACAAACATGGTACCCTTACCATTTCATATCTCATATGATTCGATTTAGTGGAAAAATAATCTAGACAAAACGATAAAATCCCCAAAAGGATCAAGTAACTCAAAGTAACTTGATCGAAGTCCAAACCTTATCGAATAGCGTTTGAATTCTTATCCAATCATTCATTATCCCATAATGCGTGTTAACAGATATTAATTTGTGATACTATGTCACAATTTATTTGGCTTATATCAAAGTCTTCACTTTTATAATCCCATCACGACTAAATCGTGATACCTTGAACTCTTTGAAATTCTTTAAAGATTTCTCTATTTACCTTATTAAGTGAACATATTAGTGTCAACTTAAATCGTTGGTAAAAGATAATGATCAACCTATTTTGGATCGATGATTTACAACCTCGATCTCCTTTTCAACCAAAAGGCACGAGACATCTTGCTTTGAATACAAGATACGCATATACCATTAACAATCTAATGGTTTCAAGAGTGCTCGATAACTCTTTGCGTTCATCATTCCGAATTAAGGTTTAATCTTGGGTTACCATTTTGAGTCTTGCATCATCTTCATGATATATCATTCTAGTTTGGTTTAGAATATAATCACCTTGATGATGGGCTAGCCATACATCAAATCATGGTGTATAGGGTCACAAAAGTGAAACCTCTTTTGTATCTTTAACAAATTGTATTCTTATTTAGAGTTTATGTACTTAATAGTCACAATTAAGTACAACTCCAAACCCGAAAACTAGATTTAGTACACAATGACTCTATCTCTTGACTTCATTGTTGCTAGTCGTCATATTCTAATCATCCTATGTATCAAACATAATGATGAAAACCACCACTGGTTTCTAATATTGACGAAGTAATACTAGCAAAATTTATGTTTAATCAAATAAACATTTAACGAAGAAGGTCCCATTAGATGTCCCACAACTAACTTGTTGATTCTTCAATAATTTGGGGTAGTTTCCTTTCTCGTGTCTAACATTTAAGACAATGGAAACTTTATCGGTCGGGATTGATAGGTTTAGTATCGTCATTCTCAACAACTTTACCTTGAACATAACCTTGTATCATTTCCATTCTAATTTTACTTCTTGATCCTCGTCCTCATCTTAACGGTTTAAGAGAATGCTCCCACTCATTTTAATGAGTCTTTGCTTTGAGACGCAAAATTGAATTCATGAAGATTACTCTTTATTTGTTCGTTTTAGTCTTAAAACTTTCATTGAAGTGGTTGCGTTATTTTGGTCAATTACGAATTCTTGACAAAACTAATTACCAAAACAATTTATCGCTTCAAGGTACTTAATTCATTTAAGTACATGAAAAACAATCCATTGTAAGTAGATGTGTTAGTCTAGAATCAAAAACCTATTTGATAATGAATAACTTTAATCTATACTCTTTACAAGAGATCCTTAGCAATGGTTCGTTTGAGGTTTTAGAAGCAAATTCAAATTTTGTCTTTAGTTACGATGTTTTAATGGAGATTTGTATCAAAATCGAAATGATATCGTATATGAATTGTGGTAAAGAAATAGAACAATATAAAAACGGAATAGTGGAAAACTTAACATTTATCGTTTTATTAATACTTGAAAAACAAGTATAGCATTTACATAGTGACCTCTACCCAACTATGATAAATGATTCCAAGACCCAAATTCATATTGACTTAGGCACGGTGGGGCCGATACATCCTTTATCAATATAACTCGGTGGATTAACGTTTAATCGATTCTACTTTTAGAACTCTTGGTCGATAATATTACATTAACATTTATCTTTAGCCCAAAACACATCCGACAAGGGCACGGTGGGGCCGATACATCCCTTATCAAATACTTTTGTTGAGTTCAATCCAAATTTCGAATAAATGTGTCCATGATCCAAACCCACATTAACTTGGGCACGGTGTGGCCGATACATCCCTTATCAACATGAATTCGGTGGATAGACATTTATCACCCACTTCCCCTACGTAACACGGTTTGTACCCCGGTGGGGCCGAGCGCACTCCCTCGCGAAATAGGTTTTCATGGTTTCTACAATTTGGTAAGGCTATGTCTCAATTAATTGTTTTAGCGAGAGGTCATGTCAATTTATTATCTATCACGTTTTAAGTGAACTAAAGCGGTGAACTACGATAATTCTAATTGACACGGTCGATAAACTCGATAAAAGAAGATGCATGTTTTAGTTATGGCGATTTAGCGATGCATGCGACATAAAATAAAATGCAAGCATAAAAATAAATAAATCCTAGTATGTCCTTTCCTAAAATAGAAAAACTATTTAACTATTACATATTCGGAAACCAACTCCATTGGTCCCTTGAACTTCGGTTGTGGCACGCATCTCGAGGTAACACCGTCTTTATGTATCGCCATCTTGAAGAAATCCGTCTTTGGGAACTCCGAGATGAATTTAAATTACATAATAAATTACATAATTTCCTATTATACATTTGTAACTAAAATAAAATAAATCTATTAAATTACAAAACGGTGATACGAGATCACAATAAAATTACAACCGAATCGATATTCCCATACATTTCGGGAAATACCAATTAAAATCTAAGGCCATACTAAGTAAAATTACATAATTCAAAAATTACATAAATTAAAATTATGACAATCATAAAGAAAATGCAGCATTATAATATGTATGAACATGCCCAATTTTATGCTAAATCGCCTTTAATTAGCCAATATCGTATATTACTCGATTTTTACGGATTTGCGTGATTTCAACATTTTACAATCACAAAAAACTACATAAATTCATATTTATGCATAAGTTAATTACCCTAACCTCTTAGGACTCAAAATTTAGTCTTCACTAATAATTTGACCATAATTAACTCATATTTATAAAATTGTTCATTAATGGACAAAAAAATTACAAAAATAAGCTATAAACTTCAAATAAATCACTAAATTTCAAATAAATTCAAAATTTGAAATTTAGACTCATGAACATTCTGGAAAAATACCATGACACTCATAATGTTCAAAAACTTAGGTTAAAAATTTCGAAATTTTCCGGAAAAACAATGTTGCGGTTTATCGATTTTAACTAAAATAATCATAAAAACATGGGAAAAATTATATTCATTAACTTTTCAATTTTAGATCTGAAAAAGATAATAAAATGCAACATTGGACGTTTTTCCTTAGTCATAGATTATGTTTTATTAATTTTTCACTAATAATGTCACTATTTATGCTATTTTTCTTCAAAAATCCATAAATCATGCAAAAAGACTTCACTATAGCCCATTATTTTACACACATATTGTAAAATTGCATGTGACAACATATTAAATTTCTATGACCAGATTCGAAATTTAAATCATATTAACCTATTTTTCACCTAAATCCGAATTTAATAATGAAAAATCCATTTTTCGAGCATAACAAATCCAAAAATTATGAAAATTTACAGGTTATCTCAAAATAATATATCTGACAACATATCCAAAAATTACTGGAAAATTCGAAGTATAGCTAATTTTAGACCGAAAATGACATTTTTACTCATAAAATCATATTTAAATGTCATTATTGTATAAAATGAACAATAAAAATCCGTAAATATAACCAAAATATCCTAAAATATTTTAGGACCAGAAATTTTAACATGTATGAATTAATTTCGTGATATATCATAATAACACAAAATTTACAAGTTTTATATGTTAATCTTTATAACTCGGAAAAACTTTTAACCGATTTGCATGCAAACAACCATGGCTCTTGATACCGATTGAAGGAAAAGTAGGTCTATATACTTAACATATTCATATATGTTTTATTTTAATTTGTCATAAATTAAAAGTGATCTTATGCATGCAAACTTATAAACAATTTAAGGAAGAAAAATAATTTTCTCACCATAAAAATCGGATCATAAAGGGCACAAGTGGAGAACTCCTTCCTCCACTTGATCTTGAGCTTTCCATATGTTAGGATGATCCTCCAAGCACTCAAAGTAGAATGCCTCCAATTAGTTGCACCCAAGACTAATCCCATAATCCTTACACTATTATTAACTAGATAATAATATAAGTAACCTTAAAATTATTCTAATATTTTATGATTACTACATTTGTAATCTAGAGAATATATTAGAAATTAAGAACAAATTTCCATAAAAACAATTTTATGTATTTAGAGAGAAGTTTGAGTAAAAACTTTTCAAAACATGTGAAAAATGAAAAACACCATCCTCCTAAATGATGAGGGAGGGACGGTTCAAAGAGAGGAGCATGGGGAGTGCAATTTTGATGTTATTTATGCCCAATAGCTTTTGGCATGGATTAGAGAAAAATTATGGAAAAGACAAAAGCCAATCAAAAACAATGGCTTGTCTCATGTGTGTCTAATTGTGTCTAGTGCACACAATTCAAGGCACATTTTACACGGTCCAAAATGACCCATTTACGGGTCCATTTTGGTTCTTATATTTGTCGCACAAATACGTGTAATTTTATTTTAAACATCGTGTCATGTTTTAAATAATTCCCAATTAATTTCGTCTAACATCACTCCGCAAATATACGTGTACAACTGCACATATATTTTACGTACCAATATTAATTACATTAATCGATTAGTACAAATTTAATAATTAACCGCTTAATTATTAATTCATGTCTCAAATAAATTACTATTCAATTATCGCATAATAAAAATAATAATTTCCGCGCCTTGAGTTCAAAACTCGAACTCTCTCTAAATAATTTGTTCGACTACCTTTTAGTCAATTTTAAGGAATTAATTAACTCGTATTGTCATACAATTAATTAACCTTTTCTATTATGGGAATCGTCCTTTAGGTGTGACCTCAAGGGATCAACTGACCACCACCGTCAAACGACAGTAATGTCAAACTCTAGTCAGCCAATCATTACCGATAAATGTTGGTCAGTTGACTATATATAATAGAATCATCCCAAGCGTATTCTTGTAATGAGATTTAATAATGATATTTAAATCATGTGATCGCACTATTGTTGAGGACACATTTCCCAACAGAGAATACTTTTGTTGAGTACAACCCAAATTTCCAATAAATGTGTCCATGATCCAAATTCACATTAACTTGGGCACGCTTTGGCGATACAACCCGCATCAACATGAATTCGGTGGATAGACATTTATCACCCACTTCCCCTACGTAACAAGGTTCTTACCCCGGTTTGGTCGAGCGCACTCCCTCACGAAATAGGTTTTCATGGTTTCGAATTTTTGGTAAGGCTAAGTCTCAATTGTTTATTTAGCGAGAGGTCATGTCAATTTATTATCTATCACGTTTTAAGTTAACTAAAGCGGTGAACTACGATAATTGTAATTGACACAGTCGATAAACTCGATTTAAAATGCATGTTTAGTTATGACGATTTAGCGATGCATGCAACATATAAATAAAATGCAAAGCATAAAAATAAAATCCTAGTATGGCCTTCCTAAAATAGAAAATCTAATTAACTATTACAAATTCGGAAACCAACTCCATTGGTCCCTTGAACTTCACTTGGCACGCATTCCAAGGCAATACCATCTTGTCGGAACGCCTTCTCAAATTGCACCGTCTTCAAGGAACTCCGAAATAAATTACAAAATAATAAAATTACATAATTTTCTATTATACATTTGTAATAAAAATTAAATAACTATTAAATTACAAAACGGTGATACGAGATCACAATAATTACAACCGAATCGATATTCCCATACATTTCGGGTTTAATTACATAATTCAAAAAAATTACATAATTCAAAAAATTATATAAATCAAAATATGACAATCATAAATAAAATGCAGCATTAAAATATGTATGAACATGCTTAATTTTATGCTAAATAGCCTTTAAGAGCCAATATCGTATATTACATTGGTTTTTATGGATTTGCGTGATAATAAACTTGTTAAAATCACAAAATGTCTCATAAATTCATATTTATGTTCAAGTTAATTACCCTAACCATCTTACGACTCAAAACTTAGTCTTCACTAATATTTTGACAATAACTCAACTTGATTTCTTAATATTGTTCATTATGGACCCCAAAATTACAATATTATACTATAAACTCCAAATTAAATTATAAAAATTCCAAATAATTTAAAATTTTGAAATTTAAACTCATGAACATTCTGGAAAATTCCATGACACTCATAATGTTCAAAACTTAGGTTAAAAAGTTCGAAATTTTTTTAAGAAAAACATCGTTGCGGTTTACCGGTTTCATCAATTATGACCATAAAATATGAGCTAATTAACTTTAACCAAATTTTCACTTTTAGATCTGAAATGTGGGATAAAATGCAACATTTGACGTTTTTCTTTAGTCATGAAATATGTTTTAGCATTATATACTAAATTAAGTCACTATTTATTGAATTTTTACTCAAAAATTCATAAATCATGCAAAAAGAGTTCAATCAGTCTAGGATTTTTACACACATTGAGTAACAATGCATGTGACAACATATTAAATTTCCATGACCAGATTCGAAATATAACTCATATTAACCTAACAAACCCTTTAAATTCGATTTAAACTCATAAAATTCATATTTTATGCAAAATAACTTAGTTTATCACGAGATTTAACATGCCATCAGCAGATAATATATGTGAAAATATATCCAAAAACCACTAAAAAAATCGAAGTTTAGCTATTTTTCGTCCAAAAATGACATTTTTCTCATAAAAATCACATTTTAATGCCAATAATATATATAATGAACAATAAATTCTATAAATCATCCCATATGACCTAAAATCCATTTAGGACCAGAAACTTTTAACATGCAAAATTATTTCATGATTTATCTTCATAAATCCTAAATAACAAATTTTATATGTTAACTAATTAACTCGGAAAAACAAACCCGATTTTGCATGCAACAACCATAATGCTCTAATACCACTAGTTAGAAATCATATTTTAAATATCACATATTTTGGTTCAAAGTTTTAGTCATAATACTTAAGGATCTTATGCATGCAAAACAAATACAAGAGAAAGGAGAAAAACGGTTCCTTACATTTGATATTTCGGATATTTGGGCACAAGTAAGGTCTCCTACCTTCACTTGTTCTTGAGCTATGATGAGTATTAGGATGATCCTCCAAAGACTTTAAGTATAGAAGCCACTCCTCTTGATTGCACACAAGATTATCCCTTATCTCTAATAAATAATATGTGCTAGATATTTGTTTAGTAGTTTACCTTAAAATTGATTACTAATACTCATATATTACACTAATAATATTAGTAATTTGATTGAACAATTTTGATTGAATCTTCTCATATTTTAGATGAAGATTAAAGAGTAGAGAGAATAATGCATAACCTTTGCATGTATTTTGAATGGACAAGAATATAGAGAATGAGTAGAGAACAAAAGTTCTCTAAAGTGGAGGAGGCCTCATGGTTTTAAGAGGGGTAGAGGACCAATATATGGTCCTTCACTTTTGTTTTTGTTCTTATCAAAACCTTAGGCATGAAAGGCTAGGTAAGTAGTGTCATGATGATGTTATTTTAACTTATTAAAATAAATCACCACCATCCACTAAACCCTCTACATTTCGGTCCACTTCCATAAAATGGACTACCATTTTATTTTGTCAATTTGTCATTTGTCACACAATATGTCACATGTAGTATGTTACATGTTATTAATTAATTTAATGCATATTTATCACATAAATATCATTTTATAAATTAATTAAATCACATACAACAAATTGACTAGTGATACTTGATCACATAAATAAAATGGGTCATATAATTATAATTCACAACATCTTGTAATTATAATTAACCATTCATTCTTATCTCTATTGTTTCTCAAACAATAAACAATTTTAGTAATAAAGCATTTTTATTACTAAAATAAATCTTATTTAATCTCATTAAAATAAGAAATAATATTCTCTCTCACAATTGAATTGTTCAATTTTAAGGAATTGATCAACTTGTATCGTCATACAATTAATCAACTTTACAGATAAGGGCATCATCCTTTAGGTGTGACCTTAAGGGATCAACTGACCACCACCGTCCCACGACAGTAATGTCAAACTCTAGCAAGCCAATCGTTACCGATTAATGTTGATCAGTTGACTATATAATTGAATTATCCCTTGCGTATTCTTATTATGAGATTTAATTATGTCATTGATAATGTGATCTCATTATTGTCGGGGACACTCCAACAATACCTGCGCAATAACTGCTCACCATCCCTGAATGGATCACCACAGTTTTTAAAACAATTAACGGGGTTAGTTACTGATTACACAATATAAGATAAACAAGATAATAACACATATGATCATGCAACTCCGTCACATCTCCATACACCTGACTACACACTAAAGTGTGTAGCCCTGCCAGAATATCCATCGCAACAGATATTCCACACCGCCAGTGGAGGAACGCAGCCGTACCCTCCAAATCCCCACTCATCAACTCCGAGAGAAAACTCAAGTTCCTTAATGTGCACATCCCCTCTTGTGGCAGGTTCCAGAAAGGGCGAAGCAAGGGCGTGAAGCCACTCCCGCAAGTGACTCCACTCAGCCGAGGATGCGCCTCGCTAACCACAGACAAACACATCCAACCAACTATACAACAACAATTACAATACCAATATAATAAAGATCAACAACATCACAACCATCACCAATCAACTATCAAATACATGTAATCAATAACCCAGTAGGGAAACCCTACCTGGAAAGGCAAATCACCAAGATCGTCACAAATCAGCTATTCAAAACTGCTCCTCTATGAAACCACCTCCTATACTCACATAATCATATAATTACTATCTAACAATCACCATACTCCCAAAATCCCCCAAAATACCCAATTAGGGTTTCAATCAAAAACAAGGAAACGATATAAAAATCATACTAAAATCTTACCCACGATGCGACGGTCTGAAAGGCGTAAAGAACACAACGATCCGACAATTCTGGACCTTAGGATTTGATAGAAATGCAAAAGAGAAGGCAGCGTAACTCCCTATACTCGATCGAGTAACCCACTTACTCGATTGATTACCCATCAGCAGTACACTGTTTCGAAACCAAAACTCACTTACTCGACAGAGTAATCCTTACTCGATAGATGATCGGCCCGTTTCGTGTTCACAAGTAAATAGATGTGGTCGTTGGGTCACGTCCGAATCAAAACATAATTTATAGCTTCACAAACAACTCTACAATTAGTAAAGAGGCAAGTAAAGGTCGGATCCCAAGGGACGGGAATTGAGATGAGATTTATATTGAAACTAGTGGTGTCTTAGGTGTGTCACAATTTGGGTTGATGTAGAAGGTCACTAAACTAAAATAGCAATGGAAATAAACAAGCAAGATGAATTAAAAGGGTTGTAAACAATTGATAAAAAGCACTAGGGTGTCATGGGGTCATAGGGGAATCATGGGAATTGATCATACAAACATGTTCTCAAATTATAAGCAAGCAATTATTGTTGTGATGGATTGAGTTGGGTTATATCTTACAATCCTAGGAAAGTTTGGGTCCCGGAGCCGAATCGATTAGATTGTACAACACCTACAAGTCGACTTAATCTTCCCTACTCAACAACATGCATGGTCTAATGAGACTCGAGTTGGTTTATGTCTTACAAGTCTCATTGAAAAGATAGGTGATGGGTAAAAAATGCAAGGATTCATAGGCTCACATTTCATCAAACATAACATGTGCATGAGTTGAGATCAAAACAAGCAAGCAAATAAAACATGAAAGCATATTAATTTAAGCATGAATCATTCCCCATGTTGGTTTCCCCTAATCACCCATTAACCCTAGCTAAGAGACTACTCACTCATTATCATGTTGATTATGCTAGCAAGGTTGTCAATCATACCAACAAAATGAAACATGATAAACAAATGAAAGTAATTAACAATAATTAAAAAGGGATTAAGAGGATTATACCTACTAATGGTTCCAATAATAAAGCGAAGATAAAAGAAGTACTTGATGCTTGATTGAGAGGTTGTCAATCTCCCAATAATAACCCAAATAATCTTCAATTACCCAAAATAAAGGATGAACAAAAGAGAGATTAAGGAAATAAAACTTGTATTAAAACTTGATTAATTGTTGATTACAAAACTAAAGAGAGATTTGATTGGTATTAACTACTCTAAGAATTGATAAGAAGAACATGCTCTTCTAATTAGACTAATGGGGTATTTATAGTGGAAATTAGGGGGATGCATTAGGGTTAACTAAGGGCTAACCTAGTAATTACACTTTTTAGATTGAGCAGGGAGGAGCCGGTATTTTTCGAAGGAAGGGCTTCTTTCTTTGTAGCTTGGAGAAGACGAAATTGTCTTTGTCTGAATCCGTGCGTTTTGGAGTCGGGACGGGCGGATTCAGGTGGTGGAACACGGGCGGCTTTGGAGGAATCCGGGCGGATTCTGGTGGCTGCTAACCCGAGCGTCTTTGGAGGAAAATGCACGGATTGTGCTTGTGGAGGACGGCCGGATTGTAGACAATCCGCACGGATTGTTCCTCAGCAACATTTCTTCTTCTTTTCTTCCTAAATTCCTTGGGGATTTCCTTGGGGACTCAAGGATCCTTTCTCAACATTGCTCATCTACCATAATATGTACAAAGGCCTTCTAATCTTGCCTCTCCTTGATGCTTGGTCATTGGATTCGATCAATTTAGTCTCGTTTTGCCATGAAAATGCAAGATTCTTACTCCTTTCCTACCAAGGGATCAAAATCTCAAAGAATATGCAAAACAAAGAACTAAAGACAATAAATGACCCAAATATGCACTAAAAAGCATGGGAACAAGGCTAATTCGGGGGCTAAATATGCGCTAATTATGGTCACATCAAATATCCCCAAACCGAACCTTTGCTCGTCCCGAGTAAAGAGGTGACAAAGACTAGGACCGTTATTTAAACTAACCTAATAACATAGCCGATATGAGACAATTAGCGGGTCTCACTCCGCCCCTTCAACTCACAACAAGACAACCATGAGGTAGGATGCCTTCTTGCAAGGCAAGGTGGGTCTTGCCAAAATGGCGACACATCCAAACATTAAGCACACAAAATCAAATAATGGATGCATCTACAAAAGGAATAGCCACTTCCTCATCAAGTGGCGGAGGCACTAAAGAGGAACAAATTTAAGACCATGTAATCCTTCACAAATACTAGTTCAACAAATTACTAAGGCTAAGAGGATGACACTAAATCACCTCCAAATGGTGTTAAACTAGACTACTTTCGTCCTGAATTTCCAAATGCTTTCGTCAAGAGCGATCAGATGGTGGTGGAATGATGATCCCTATGATTCTAGTAGCATATGACATGACAAGTCTCGAATTCTCTACAAAAGTAAAGGTCATGGATCGTCCCAAGATCGACAAAGTGGCTTGACAAAAGGCTTTTTAGGAATGAAATGCTCAAATCTTTATACACAAGGGTGGATATGACTAGTATTCAAAATTGTCCTCATTTAACTTTCACATTTCAAAATTTAAGATGAGGTTTGTCCCTTCCGGGCTAGTGTCCTTTGCTTTTGCCAATCGCTTATTAGGCAACCGGTTAACCTCTAGACAATAGCTTTTCGGGGTGATAGTCACTCTGTCTCTGGGCGGTCGAATTCACAACCGTGTGGGGGCCCAATTCAATGGATCCCGCTCAAAGCACATCGAAGTGGTACGCCTCCATAAAAACAATTAAATTTCTCAACATTCAACAATTCATAACATTTGAGGTTTCCTTGGCATTAAATTACTTCCACATGACAAAGTTCTTGAAATGAGCACTTCAAACTTATTGATAGAAAGTATTTTTGGGTTGCCTTACCACAAGGTCAATCAAGGTCACCTAGACAAGTTAACCAAGTCCACATCGCATCACGGGGTTGGATAGGTGACTCACATGCAAACCCTTGACTAGGCTTTGGGTCATAGGTCAAAAGACACTAGTATGACACTACCTAGGGTGTTTTATAACCATTCTAGTAGGCAAAGTCTTAAGTTGAAAAAGTATTTGTAATGGCTTAGTTGCTCTTGTCAAAGTTCCCAATTAGGCACTTTTCAAAACTTTTATCTAAATGCAACTACATGCTATGATGCAACTATTATAAACATCCTAATGCAAGTGATTCTACCAACTAATATGACATATAATCTAAATGCAAGTCCTAAGTTCACATTGTTATACCGCATCAATCAAAATAAAGCCACATAGTCATTAACATAAAGAGGAAAAAGGAGATTGGAAAGATCATACCATGCGGTCTTCAATATCCTCATGTCTCGGATGTGGCGTAGTCAATTAATGTGAACAAGGATAGAACAAACAAAATATATACAAGACAATATATACAAGACTACACTACAAAAGGAAATAAACATGTTTTTGGCTTTTCAATTTTCAAATTTTTATGATTTTCGAAATTTTTCAATATTTTTTGGATTTTTGAATAAGAGTTAAGTGTTAGAATTCCCCATCCCCACACTAATATGGGCATTGTCCTCAATGGCCAAAATGATGGGAAATTATGCAAAGATGATGCATGATTTCTACACTAAATGCAATCTACACTAATCTACACTACATGATGCATGGTTTTTGTTTATGACGGAGAGGATAATTTAGATTACCTCCCGTTGTGTATGCATTAACTTCCCCAAACCGAGTTAGACACTATTGCTAATGTCCTAAGGATGGGTGTAGTTCATGCACACACTATGCAATGCATGAAACTAATTTGTCATTTTGGATTTTGAAAGTGGGAACAATAAAATGAGAACACCTCAATGGTACCGTGGTGCGAGTCCTCTATGGTGCTAGGACTACTCCAACAATGATCAAGAAAAATAATTAAAACAAAGAGAGAAATAGACAAACCTTGAGAGGGTAGGAGCCTCCAAAGCTTGCTAATCTTCCATCATATCATCACTACCATCACTTTCCTCATTAGAAGTGGTCTCATTGCCACTTCCCTCTTCATTTGTTTCTTCACTTTCTTCTTCACCTTGCTCATCATCTTGCTCACCATCCTCTTCTCCTTCTTCACTTGCTTCCTCATCAATGTTATCATCAACTTCTTCATTACCGACAATCTCATTGTCACCCGGAACGACACTAGATGCACTCGGAAATTAGACATCTCTATCCGCCCAACTAGGCAAAGGACATGATGGGTCAAGTAGTCCTTGCCTAGCTAAGTGTAGGAGGGGTGGATATTGAGCCAAGTAAGCATTTTTCCGATCCTCAAAGGCTTGCTTGTGCATTGCTTGCATGAGAAGAGTCAAATAATCATTTCTTGCTTCAACGCCATTGGGCTTGAACTCTTGGTATTCAAAAGGGTAGGGTGGTGTGACAATGGAAGAGGAGGGCATTTCAAGTTCACCCTTTTGTTGTCGGATAATATACTCGGCCTCTTTTGAAAGGGGAAGTAGATAATTGGTCCGGTGGACGCTTAGACGACAAATCTTTGAAGGCAAAGTAAACGATCTAGCCTCACTAGTGAGCCATCCATACTTGGTGTCAAGAGGGTTATGGGCAACCCACTTGTACTTGTGTATCATAGTATGCATATCAACAAGATGACCACCCTCTTTCGCCTTATACTTGTTATCTTTGTTGAAGTTAGGATCAAAGTATTTAGCTAGGATAGTGACTAGGCCGCCATTCACAATAACGGTAGTGCCTTTCTTCCCACAATCAATGTTGAGCCATCTATCCACCAAAAGCCTTAGAGAGTTGAAAGGCTTGGTGTGTACTCTTCCAATGTTCAAAGCCGACTCAAGAAGAACAAAATCAAGTTTGGTGAAATGGTTGGTATCTTTCCTTGCAATGATGGTGTTTCCTATGACCTTGTGCCATACTCTTATGCCCGGATGGTGGACTAAAAGAGCACGACTTGCATGAAAGTCCTCAAATTTCCTTCCGGAAATTGCCTCCCAAAGGAGTCGGGGTCATACTTTCCAACATTCTTAAAATAACCCGCTTCATCACTAAGACCCAAAGCTTCACCCATTTCTCTAAAGGAAATGCATCTACTAACATTAGCTAGACGAAACTTGAGGTTCTCCCTAGTCTCAACTTTGTTGACTTTCAAAGAACTCAAAAATTCCAAGGTAAGGGAGGGGAATGTCAATTCTTTTGATTCAAACAATTTCTCCAACCCCATGGCTTTGAAAAAGGCTCTAGTTTGCTCAAGGACACCTAACTTATCTAAGGTATCTTCACAAATAAACTTGGTGGATTGAAATGATTTTCTAGCAAACTTGGCAAAAGTGTCTCTATGGGTTTTGGAAATAAAAGTTACCTCCGGATAGTGCAAAAGTTGGTCAATTTCCGGAGTAGTAGATGTTGTTGCTCACATAGAAGGTTGTTGTTGTTGTTGCATTTCCAAGTTTGGGTTTGCTACCACCATAGCCAATGCTTTCTTTGCTTGAAGAGCCTTTTGCCTTGATGAAAGTGTCTTTGCCTTTGGTACCTTTGCCTTTGTTGCCTTTGTTGCTCCCTTAGTCCTTGCCATTGATGAATTAACCAAGAAAGGAGTGAAAAATCTTCAATTTGTAGTGTACCCAAATCGATTTAAAGGTGAAAGGCTTTGCCTTTATGAATTCGAAAATCGACTCAAAGGTTGAAGATTTTGTGCTTGGTTTTGATTTTTATTGAAAAAGGAGTGATTTATTTGTTGTTAAAAGGATGTTTTGATTTGATTTTGGTGAATGTAGTTGAGGAATTTTGTTTTTGTGATGGAGAGGATGAGGGTTTTGATGTTTATGAGTAGTGTTATGAATGAAGGAATGAAGAAATGAAGGTGGGAGGGGTTTTATAAAGCCCGAAAAATTCGAACTACAGGGGCAATCTGTGCGGTTTCTGCTCGGGACGGGCGGATTCTGCCTTTTCTGGGTTGGGATAAACTCGCCTAAAGACGGGCGTCTTTCAGTGAAGACGCTCGGATTCGTAGACACGGGACGGGCGGATTATACAGAAGACGGGCGGATTCCTTTACAGGGATTTTTCTTGTTTTCCTCAGCCAAAAAGACGGGCGTCTTCCCTTCAAGACGGGCGGATTTTTTCAGACGGGCGGATTTGAATGCAAGACGCTCGGATTCGCTGACAGTCAAAAATTTCAAAAATTCAGCTCATTTCAGGACGGGCGTCTTTGGCACAATATGCCCGGATTGTCTGTAGACGGGCGGATTCTCCTGAATCCGCTCGGATTCGACCCCTTTGTACCCGGATTCAGTTCCATCCGTGTACAATGCATAACCCTTGTCATTTTTCCATTCTTCCTCATATCTTGTGTTCTTCATTGTGGGGGCACTACTAAGGCATGGATAGCCTAGGCAATTGCCATCCCCACACTAAGCTAAAGCACTACACATCAATTGAACCTATTAGTCCCTCCCTCACTTCTCTCAAACATGACAATTATCTTGATCAAAGTATAAAAATCCAAAGATGAGAAAAATGCAATATAAGAATTGAAATGCGAGTTAGGGAGTTAGAAATATTTACAAATGGTGGTTTAGGGAGGACTCCACAAAACTCTCATTCTTGATGAGATGTCAAGGGGGCATGTTCAAGGTGTTGTTGATGTTGCTCAACACCTTGAAGAAATAATCAAAAGCTTGTTCATTATCGTTATAAAGCTCTTCAATAGACCTTGGCCCTTGTTGTCGGTCTTGATCGATGGCATTACCAATGTAGGGATTAAAAATCCCTTCAAATTCGTCGTCCCAAAGACCACAGACTTCATTAAGTTGATCATTGAAAATCTCTTGATTGATGGAGACAACTCTTCCAATTTCTTTTCTTGGCCAATGAGGCCGTCCTCTTCTTCTTTTCTTGATTTTGATGAGCTTTGTAAGCTCTCCTTGTCACAATTCACTTTCTCTTTGAATGGAGCATCTTCAATTTTCTTCTTCCATTGGAGTTCCGACTTCTTCCTATCATCCTTTCGGCTATAATGATCAATCATGAAACACGGTTCATGCAAACGAGGAGCTCTCATGGTCTTGTCAAGATTAAAAGTTATGCTTTCATCTCCCACTTCTAGAGTGAGCTCACCATGTTTCACATCAATCACCGCACCCACGGTGTGTAGGAAAGGTCTTCCTAGAATGATTGGAATGTTGGAATCTTCCTCCATACCAACAATGACAAAGTCCACCGGGATGAAAAACTTCCCAATTCTTACGGGAACATCTTCCCATATCCCTAATGGTGTCTTCGTCGATCTATCGGCCATTTGGAGTATGATATTGGTGCATTTAAGCTCTCCCATCCCCAACCTTTTACTCACCGAGTACGGCATAACACTCACACTAGCCTCTAGATCACATAAGGCTTTGTTGATCGTGGTGTCGCCAATGGTACACGGTATTGAGAAGCTTCCCGGATCCTTTAGTTTCGGAGGTGAACTCCCTTTAAGTATTGCACTACTCACCTTAGTGAAGGCGATAGTCTCAAGTTTCCGGATCGACTTCTTCTTTGTGAGGATGTCTTTCATGTATTTCGCATAGGCCGGCACGTGATTGATTAATTCCGTGAAAGGAATCGAGACTTCCAAATTCTTCACAATTTCCATAAACTTTCCAAGTTGGTCATCAAATTTGGGCTTGGCTTGACGACTTGGAAAAGGAAGTCTAATCACAATGGTCTCTTTCTCCTTGACCTTGTCTTCATTTTTCTTTGAAATTTCTTCTTTTGATGATTCTCCATCTTTGGAGTTTTGCACAATTTCTTCCTTATCACTAGCTTCCACAACTTCATCCTCAACTTGCTTCTTCGGTGCTTCATACCTTGTACCACTTCTCAAGTGAATGGCACTAACCGTTTCATGTCTTGGGGGATTACTTTGAGGTGGTAATTGCCCCTTTTGTCTTTGTGAGCTTGAAGATGCTAGTTGAGTCAATTGGGTTTCCAACATCTTGGTGTGAGCTAGGATGTTGTTGATGGTGGTTTCCTTCGCTTGACTATCTTTTTGCATTTGAGTGAAAAACTCTTGTTGATTCTTTTGCATTTGGAGGACCGCTTTTTGGACATCAAAACCTTGGTCATTTTTGTGATTGTATGGATTTTGATTTTGGTAACCTTGGTTTTGGTTGTAAAAGGGTCTTTGATTTTGGTTTCTCATGGGAGGTGGGGTGTATGTTGTTTGAAGGTTTTGAACATTTTGGCTTTTGTATGAGAGATTTGGATGGAATTTGGTGTTTTCATTGTAATAGTTCGAATAAGGGGTACCACTCTTGTATGCTTGGAAAGCATTCACTTGTTCATTTGTTCCCCTATATTCACTTTGGTCATGTCCCAAAGTTCCACAATTCTCACATATCCCACTTGGGATTGATGAAGATGCCGTCATGGCATTAACATGATGCTTTGGTGATTTTGAGACTTCTTCAAGTCTAGCCATAGTTTTTTCAAACTTCAAATTGATTGTGTCAATGTGAGCACTAAGTTGAGCACCCAATTGAGTAACGGAGTCCACTTCATGCTTTCCTCCTCTAGTAGCCTTGCGAGGTCTACTATATTGTGAGTTATGGACCGCCATTTCCTCAATTTTGTTCCATGTTTGATTGTCATCAACTTCGGTGAACATTCCATTTGATCCCATGTTGAGAATGTTCCTTGAATCTTCATATAAACCGTTCCAAAATTGTTGTACCAAGAACCATTCGCTAAGTCCATGGTCAGGACATGAGCGACAAATTCCCTTGAACCGCTCCCAAGCTTCATACAAAGATTCTTCATCCCTTTGCTTAAAACCCGTAATTTGAGCTCTTAGCATGTTAGTCTTTTCCGGTGGGTAGAATTTTTTGTAGAAAGCTAGAGCCAACTTCTTCCAAGAATCAATTCCGAGAGTGGCTTTATCAAGGCCCTTCAACCATTGCTTCGCGGTGCCAATTAGAGAAAAAGGAAATAAGACCCATCGAATTTGGTCTTGAGTTACACCGGTTTGAGAAATCACATCACAATAGTCACAAAAGGTTTCCATATGAGAATGAGGGTCTTCACTAGGCATCCCCCCAAATTGGCTCCTTTCGACTAATTGGATAAAGGCGGATTTGGCAATAAAATTTCCGGTTAGATGTTGTGGTGTGGGAGTACCATTGGGTAGGTTCTCCTCGGTGGGTACGGAATGTGATGAAAACTTAGGCATTGTAGGTTGATTTTGTGGGGTATTTTGTAATGGGTTCTCCTCACCTTCTCTTGCAAAAGGGTTGATGAACTCAATAGTTGGTTGAATATTTACAACCTCACCAATACCTCTCAAATTCCTCCTAGCAAGTCTCCTATTGGTTGTCAAAGTTCTTTCAATTTCACGATCAAAAGGTAACAAATCACCTTGTGACCTTCTAGATATGCAAAATATCAAACAACTTGAAAACAATTAGAACAAACCTTGAGGAGTTTTACTTCCCCAAGGCAAAGAAAGACACAACTAATAACAATGTAAGAAAATCTAAATCAAGTAAACACCGTCGCCAGCAACGGCGCCATTTTTGATCGGTCCGTTTCGTGTTCACAAGTAAATAGATGTGGTCGTTGGGTCACGTCCGAATCAAAACACAATTTATAGCTTCACAAACAACTCTACAATTAGTAAAGAGGCAAGTAAAGGTCGGATCCCAAGGGACGGGAATTGAGATGAGATTTCTATTGAAACTAGTGGTGTCTTAGGGGTGTCACAATTTGGGTTGATGTAGAAGGTCACTAAACTAAAATAGCAATGGAAATAAACAAGCAAGATGAATTAAAAGGGTTGTAAACAATTGATAAAAAGCACTAGGGTGTCATGGGGTCATAGGGGAATCATGGGAATTGATCATACAAACATGTTCTCAAATTATAAGCAAGCAATTATTGTTGTGATGGATTGAGTTGGGTTATATCTTACAATCCTAGGAAAGTTTGGGTCCTGGAGCCAAATCGATTAGATTGTACAACACCTACAAGTCGACTTAATCTTCCCTACTCAAAAACATGCATGGTCTAATGAGACTCGAGTTGGTTTATGTCTTACAAGTCTCATTGAAAAGATAGGTGATGGGTAAAAAATGCAAGGATTCATAGGCTCATATTTCATCAAACATAACATGTGCATGAGTTGAGATCAAAACAAGCAAGCAAATAAAACATGAAAGCATATTAATTTAAGCATGAATCATTCCCCATGTTGGTTTCCCCTAATCACCCATTAACCCTAGCTAAGAGACTACTCACTCATTATCATGTTGATTATGCTAGCAAGGATGTCAATCATACCAACAAAATTAAACATGATGAACAAATGAAAGTAATTTACAATAATTAAAATGGGATTAAGAGGATTATACCCACTAATGGTTCCAATAATAAAGCGAAGATAAAGAAGTACTTGATGCTTGATTGAGAGGTTGTCAATCTCCCAATAATAACCCAAATAATCTTCAATTACCCAAAATAAAGGATGAACAAAAGAGAGATTAAGGAAATAAAACTTGTATTAAAACTTGATTAATTGTTGATTACAAAACTAAAGAGAGATTTGATTGGTATTAACTACTCTAAGAATTGATAATAAGAACATGCTCTTCTAATTAGACTAATGGGGTATTTATAGTGGAAATTAGGGGGATGCATTAGGGTTAACTACGGGCTAAACTAGTAATTACACTTTTTAGATTGAGCAGGGAGGAGCCGGTATTTTTCGAAGGAAGGGCTTCTTTCTTTGTAGCTAGGAGAAGACGAAATTGTGCTGTACAGGAATCTCTGCGTTTTGGAGTCGGGACGGGCGGATTCAGGTGGTGGAACACGGGCTGCTTTGGAGGAATCCGGGCGGATTCTGGTGGCTGCTAACCCGAGCGTCTTTGGAGGAAAACGCACGGATTGTGCTTGTGGAGGCCGGCCGGATTGTAGACAATCCGCAGGGATTGTTCCTCAGCAACATTTCTTCTTCTTTTCTTCCTAAATTCCTTGGGGATTTCCTTGGGGACTCAAGGATCCTTTCTCAACATTGCTCACCTACCATAATATGTACAAAGGCCTTCTAATCTTGCCTCTCCTTGATGCTTGGTCATTGGATTCGATCAATTTAGTCTCGTTTTGCCATGAGAATGCAAGATTCTTACTCCTTTCCTACCAAGGGATCAAAATCTCAAAGAATATGCAAAACAAAGAACTAAAGACAATAAATGACCCAAATATGCACTAAAAAGCATGGGAACAAGGCTAATTCGGGGGCTAAATATGCGCTAATTATGGTCACATCAATAGAGTACCCAACAGTATAGAAAACCATAGTATTACATTTGTTGTATGAAAACTCTATCAAGTCCAATCTATCCTACCAACTTCCACAAACTCCATGGCACAAGCCCTCAACATATCCTCCAAAGTCTTGATAGTCCTCTCAGTCTGACCATCTGTAGCAGGATGAAAAGCTGTACTCATCTTCAAGGTAGTTCCCATAAAATCCTGCAACTTCTGCCAAAACCGTGATATGAACCTCACATCTCGATTCGACACTATGTCCTTTGTTACCCCATGTAACCGAACCCCATACTTCCTATAACCCAAAGCTAACTATATCTTAGTCTAAGTATCTTTCATCTGAATGAAGTGAGCTGACTTTGTTAAACGGTGGACGATCACTCAAATCATATTGTTACCTTGCTGAGTACTTGGTAACCCCACGATAAAGTCTATAGAGATCGACTCCCATTTCCACCCTGGTACCTCAAGTGACTGAATCTTACCTTGTGGTCTGCGTTGTTCACATTTTACTCTTTGACAAGTTAGACACTTAGCCATGAACTTGGACACATCTTTCTTCATGCTAGGCCACCAAAACGTTTTCTTTAAGTCCTTCTAAAGCTTGTCACCACCCTGATGAACTGAATAAGGAATGCAATGAACCTCCGTCATGATCAACTTTTTCAAGTCCGCATCACTAGGTATACACCATCTCCCATCAAAACGAACACTCTCTACCCTTGACTTCCACTCTTGAATCTTGGGATCGAGTTTCTGTGTCGTTTTTATGTCATCATACAAATCCTCTTCAATAGTCAAGTCCCTAATGGCCTCCCCCTTTCGAATGATAAGGATCCCCATCTTAGACATCTCATCCCACAGTTTCATCAATGACATAGCCGTACACAACGAATGTACACTCTTCCTGCTCAAAGCATCTGCCCCCACATTAGCCTTACCCTCGTGATTGTAACACCCCCATAATCAAAGTGCCTTACCAGGACCACTTAAAGCATGAGAATGCTACCATCTCGGTTACCCGAGGCAATGTATATCAAATAGACAATAAAGAAACGTAGTTAAATAAATAAGTTTAAAGTGTTACAAGTCCCAAAATCCAAAACTGGTAAAATGAATACAACTGTTCCTCAAAACTGTCAAACAAACTAAAGTAAAAAAAGTTTATGTCACAACGGAAGACTCTAGTGACTCATGTGATGACTCCATCCCAGTTATCCCTCGTGCAAGGTCAGTACTGATTACACAAAATAATACAGCTGAAGCAATATACAATCCAAGCTAATCAACCAATCTCCGCCACAACTCCACACACCTGACTATACACTAAAGTGTGTAGTCATGCCAGAATACTCATCGCAACAAGTATTCCACACCGCCAGTGGGGGACCGCAGCCGTTCCCACCTAAGCCCCGCTCATCTCATCCGAGCGATAAACCCAAGTTCTTAAATGTGCACATCCCTTCTATGGAGGGTTCCACAGAAGGCAAATCAAGGGCGTGAAGCCACTCCCGCAAGTGACTCCACTCAGTTGAGGACGCACCTCGCAAACCACAGACAATTATACAACCACCACATTATCCAATCAACAATCACCAATTCCAAATCCGATATGATATAAAACAACAACAACGAATCAATCATCAACAATGGCAAGAAAACAATACTGAGTAGGGAAACCCTACCTGGAATAGCAATCACACGATCGTCACAGTAGCTAATCAGTAATGTTCCTCAACGAATCCTCCTCCTATAACACATATTCACATAATTACCACCTAATCATCATAACACACCAAAACCCCCCAAATCTACCCAATTAGGGTTTTAACCAAAATCAATGAAACATAATAAAAATTATACAAGAAGCTTACCCTTGACACGACGACCTCAACGGCGTAAAGAACAAGAATATCCGACGATCCTAGCCTTGGGATTTGTTAACAACGCGAAGAAAGCGAACTACGTAACTGTGGACATGGGCCACGTCTCGGTCCGCGGATTTAGGCCGCCTACCGGTCCGCGGTCACGGACCACCTGTACGCCAGGCCAATCTGTGGACATGCAGAGGTCTCTTTGAAAGCCATGCTCGGCGGCGTAAAAATGCTTTCGACCGGATCGCTTTAGATCGGTCGGTATCGTCTCGGCAAGCGCCGCGAAACGATGTAGAGATGTTCGGAGTCGCCACCAAGCATTTGTGGGATGCCTGGAACCCGTTCGAAATCCACTTTGTACCTAGGTCAATTCAAGGCAAAAAGCGGTGTTTGACATAGGTACTAAAGATAAGGACTCGTCCCCCTTTTACCATTCTATGCCTCAAATGACTCTCGTACGCCCTGGATAAGGCCATCCACTATCCAAAGGTTCTGAGTAAGGGGTGAGGGTACGTATTGGGAAGCCCTTTAATCGGACACCCAATCCCGCCCGCGTTAGCGGCCTCTACTGATCGATCGTGGTTGTTTAAGTGCAAAAGTTGATAGAACGGTTAAAATGCATGAATGCGCATCCAAAAGTTTAACCTAACATGTGAGCTTTCTAAGTCGGTTTGTTAATCCAAATATCAAGCATAAGATGTCAAGTTGGATTTAGATTGATTTGCATGTGAAAACGGAAATTAAACATCCATTTACCAAATTCGGGTTATGATGCTTAACACGATCCATTTATTTGAAAAAGGATGTCAAATGACAAAGTGTAAAAACGTGAGCTTGTCAATCTGATCCGTCCTGTATTCGGATTAACCGTAATCTGTATCGTCCTAGACAAGTGTTAAAACGAGGCAGAACAGTGCCAGGCAGCCCCATTGGGGCGCGAGCCTGTTGGCGATGGAAGGGGCTCTGCCCTGGTTTTGAAAGATGGAAACAGGCGGCCACTTGGGGCGCGAGCCATGAGCCGACCAAAGGGGGCGTCTCCTTGTTTTTGAAAAGGTTATTTAAAACCGTATTTGTGATTAAATAATTTGCAAATGTTGTTTCCATGACTCGAAATAATTACTATTGTGTTAGTAATATTCGTTGTCGGATTTGCATGTTTGAAAAGCATAGTTTATAAATAAAAATGTAAAATGTTTGATTTGAACTAATTATGTTAAGTTCACTTATTTGTAATTAGTCCTGTTTGTCATCGTACTCGGATTAAACCGACATGGTATAAAGAACCAAGGATGATTATGAATTATGACTAATATATTTACAAATGTAAACAAATGAGAAATATGGTAAATAAAATAAAAGGGTGTTAAAATACCCATTAAAATGTGATTAACCAACAATATCATCGGGTCACGGAATAAACCGTCATGGTATAAAGAACCAAGGATGATTTTTGTAATGGCCAAAATATGTTTATCATAAAAATGAATTAAAACATTTGAAATGGTAAAAACCGTAAAAGGAAAGAAGTAAGAATAAAAGAAAGTGTTGAAGGAAAGACGAACTCAAACACGGATGAGTCTGACCCGAGACCCACAAGAGGCGCGAGCTCCCTTGCATAGCAAGGAGCTTCTGTCTCAGGCCAAAACTCGGTTTTGGCCCGTCTAACCTATATTTGAATCGTGTTATGCATTGTTCATGCTTATAGACTCATAAAAACATTAAATACATGAAATAAAGGAGTTGTTTACACCCTCAAACTTACGTGTATTGATGTTTGCGAAGTAGACGACTTTAGAGACGGTTTTCTCGTTGTGACTAATCGCGATCAAAGAAGTTTAAAAAGAGTGCCTTAAAAAAGGATTTGGTTTTGAAAATATGTTGAAAATATGTTAATTAAAACATGTTGATTGATTAGTTGAGTTGGTCGAATGGGTCGGTCGAATGCACGGCGACGGTACCAAAAAATATGTGTAAGGCTTGTGTTTACGATCGGTAGGTCGTAAACACGTGTCGATTTGTTGACTTATGAAGTCGAGTATAGAAGTTTAAGGGAGATGTGAGGGGGCGGACTCTCGCGTGAAGTTTGTAGTGTATGATGGTGGGTATTTATAGAGAAATGTGGGATGGTAGGTCGGTTGTGTTTGCTTAGAGACTAAGCAGACACCTGCTTTAGGCGCGGGGTACCCCGTGATACAATGGGGTGTACTGTCCCTTTCGCAAATTTGGATTTTGCATTTGTTCTAACCAATGTTTTGTTGGTTGTGATTTGATGTCTTTGAGGTTTGCTTAACCGTGTAAGATTCCTCTTAGGTGATATTTGGGGTAGGTATTTTGTGTCTTTGACTCGGGTTTGACCCGTGTGAGTCGGGATTTGAATTTTGAGTCGGTTTTTGGCTCGGTGTCAGTTTTGACTCTAATTAGGGTCATTTTAATGGAAATGACATGATGAAGACATTCATAGCATTATTTTTGACATTCGAGATTTGGGTTGACTCGGGTTGACTCAGGTTGACTCGAGTTGCGGGTTTCTGAGTCGGTTTTGGGTCCGAAGACGGTTTTAACTCTAAATAGTGTTATTTTAATGCAAATGAAGTTAGAAAACTTTTGAAATCATTTTCATATCCGAGTAGTGCATTAAACTGTCTCATATATAGCCAATCCACGCACGCATATCAAAAACACGTTATAGTCCGATCATCATCGGGTGGTTTTTGGAAGGTGCAGATACTGGGTATCTACAGAGCCCCCACTTTGACTAAGGCTTGGACAGGGCGAAAGTCAAAGTATGATCTCTAGGTCAATCGAATATTACAACCTGAAGACTTTTGCGACGTCGAGGCGACTCAAAAGGGTTTGAGCCAAGGACCTGCCGTCGGGAAGGGCGACGTCGAGGCGACTCGAGGATTCGAGTCAAGGACCTGCCGTCGGGAACATTTTAGAGTCTGCCGACTTCCGATTCGGGTCGTTTAAAGTCCATTAGACTACGTATAAAGGCTCGCCAGCCATAAGAAGGAATCATACCTGAGGCATCTTCGGGATACGTCCTTCAATCATTTGCACGCAAAGGCTCGCCAACCGGTGTTGAAGGTGGTGCGTTTTGAGGCTCGCCAGCCATAGGAAGGAGTCATACCTGAGGCATCTTCGGGATATGTCCTTGAGTCGTATCTCGTGTGCGTGCAAAGGCTCGCCAGCTGTGATAAGGAGTCGTACCCGAGGCATCTTCGGGATACGTCCTTGAGTTGTACCTTGTTTGCGGACAAAGGCTCGCCAGTTTGTGAAAAGGAGTCGTACCAGAGGCATCTTCGGGATACGTCCTTGAGTTGTATCTTGTTTGCGGACAAAGGCTCGCCAGCCATATGCGTTGTAAGGCTCGCCAGCCATCTATGGTCGAATGATCGACTGTGGGAAATAGCATGTGTGACATCTATTTGAAAATCGGCACTCGCTGGGGAGTTAGAAACTTCTCAGGACGCGCCGGGAATATGAGTTGCTGCTCGCTGGGAGGTAGCGTATGCCAGGTAATCGACGGGGTTAAAGCCCTTGGACTTGATGGGTCACCGTTTGTTGGGAAGAACCCAGTACTCAATTGGAGTGAGTTTGTCTTCTCAAGATTATCTGCGTGGTTAGTGACCACACAAATCCGCAGTCGCATAAACAAGCAGGTTGAATGTAAGCATATAAGCACGTACGCACATAAGCATGTGAGCAATTAGCGTATAAGCAACTAGCACGTAGGCATATAAGCAATTAGCATATAAGCAACTAGCATGTAATATCTCACGCGAAGGGAGATAGAAGTTTTGAAAGTTGTGAAGCTTGAAATCTGTTAAGAGTTGGAATTGGTTGCTCGTAGATACGTGATGTGATATATTAGAGAGACGTGACCGTTGGGACATTGACTCATACAGACGCACACTGACAGACTAACAGATGGGCAGTCGTGAACGTGACACAAAGTTAGTGTCGACACAACACGGGGGTGACTCTGACAGACTTTGCACATGTAAGTGCAACTCCTAGCCAAGAAAGGGTGACAACGCGTATCAACTCTCTGAGGTAGAAGGTCCGATCGGCTGGGGAACATGAATTGATTATCTTCTCCAGGCATCTTTGCCTCCGTTTGCTTGTTGGAGATCCCTTCTCGAGGTATGATGATTCGGAGAACGGAACCAAGACCTTGTCATCATCCGAACCGAGCCCTAGGCTATGGGCGGTTTTAATTTGGACTATAGTTGAGACTCAAAAGATGTTTGAGGATAAAGGACGGGTGGCGTCTCGAAAGAGAAGCCCCCAGAGTGAGAAGGTGGGACCTTGAAAACAAGGAATGGGTGACGTCTTAAGGAAGAAGCCCCCAGTAAAGAGGTATAAGATTAATATGTGCAGCTGGGTGGGCTACTTTTGAGGATTGATGTTGATGGTTGAGATTGAAAGAGATATGCGGTTGTGTCCTTGTTGGGGGACTGCCTACGTATTCGCGTGTTTGTGAAATCAAACCAGATCGTAGTTCCGAGCCGGTTATTGAGGATTGAAAATTGGAAATGTTGTGAAAGGAGCATGCGTGGTTGTGCCCTTGTAATAGGACTGCCTACGTATTTGCGTGTTTGCGAAATCAAACCAAATCGTAGTTCTGAATGTGTGTGCCTAAGCGAGATGTTAGGACCTTAAAGTGATTTTGAGGTGTATGGTTGCGCCCATGAAGGACTGCCTACGTATTCACGTGATGTGAAATCAAACCAGGTCGTAGTTCTGAGCGTGTGTGCCTAAACGAGTTGTTAGGACCTTAAAGTGTGAGGGTCACGACGGTAAATGCCGTTTGGTGACTCGAAAAATTGATTTGAGATAATTCCTCCTTGATCATGAATCGAAGAGGTGTAATTTTTGAAAATGTTCCTTATCATGTGAGCACACTAAAAAGTGGACCCTAAGGGTAGATTGGGTATGTCCCGTCCTCGGTGGCAAAGCATTCGAGGACTCCGTATCTGGGTCAGGGTGAAAATGGCTTCGACATTATGGAATGTGGAGCTTGGTAATAATGGTTTGTTTGACAGATAAAAATCTGGAGTTGAGCGTCACGACAGAAAATTCCGTTTGGTGACTCGAAGATTGATTGGAGATAAATACCTCTTGATCATGAATTGAAGAGGTGTAATTTGTGAAAATGTTCCTTATCATTTGAGCACACTAAAAAGCGGACTCTAAGGGTAGATTAGGTATGCCCCGTTCTCGATAGCAAAGCATTCGAGGACTCCGTGGGGATTGTGGTAAAAAATGGCTTCAACATTAGGGAATGTGGAGCTTGGTAATAATGGGTTTGCTTAACAGATAAAAAATCTGGAGCAAGAATTTTGTGGTGTTTAGGCCGATGGGTAACGACTTGTAGTGTGGTGCGGAATGGGGTCTCCAGCTTGATGTGGCCTGAGCACGAAATGGTTGGTAAATAACATGGGATCAGATTTCCATGTCTGGACCTTAAATGTTAAGGTGCGATATTACGAGCTTGAGGGGGAATCCTCAGAAGCCTAGATAGGTCTCCCTGCAACATTCTCTAGAAGGACTTAGGGGTGAAGCGGTGTTGGTTATAATCTTGAGGGGAATCCCCAGGATCCTAGATATGGCTCCCTGTAACAGTCTCTAGAAGGACTTAGGGGTGAAGCAGTTTTGGTTGAGGTTTTAGTGTTTGGTGTTTTGGACTTGTCGGTCCGGGATTTGATGTATTGGACTCGTTGGTCCAGGCTTTGGACTTGTTGGTCCTGGACTTGGTATTTTGGACTCACTTGTCCAGGATTTTGTGTGTTGGATGCTTTCTTTGGATTTTGGCCTTTTTGGGAAAAGGGTTTCAATCTTGTTTTGTTTTGATTTTGGTCTTGGCCTTGACGTTGGGTGATAGCCTTTGGCTTTGGTTTTTTTGCTTTGAGCGAATTGATTTCGGCTTTGGTTTTTGCTTTGGCCTTGAACTTTGGCTTTGGGCGAATGGATATTGGCTTGGGCCTTTGACTTTGGCCTTTCGCTTTGACTTTGGGTGAATGGATATTGGCTTGGGCCTTTGATTTTGGCCTTTCGCTTTGGCTTTGGGGAATGGGTATTGGCTTGGGCCTTTCATTTTGGCCTTTCGCTTTGGCTTCGGGTGAGTGGCTATTGGCTTGGGCCTTTGATTTTGGCCTTTCGCTTTTGCTTTGGGTGAATGGATATTGGCTTGGGCCTTTGATTTTGGCCTTTCGCTTTGGCTTTGGGTGAATGGATATTGGCTTGGGCCTTTGATTTTGGCCTTTCGCTTTGGCTTTGGGTGAATGGATATTGGCTTGGGCCTTTGATTTTGGCCTTTCGCTTTGGCTTTGGGTGAATGGCCGTTGGCTTGGGCCTTTGATTTTGGCATTTCGCTTTGGCTTTGGGTGAATGGCTGTTGGCTTGGACCTTTGATTTTGGCCTTTTGCTTTGGCTTTGGGGAATGGGTATTGGCTTGGGCCTTTGATTTTGGCCTTTCGCTTTGGCTTTGTGTGAATGGATATTGACTTGGGCCTTTGATTTTGGCCTTTCGCTTTGGCTTTTGGTGAATGGCTATTGGCTAGGGCCTTTGATTTTGGCCTTTCGCTTTGGCTTTGTGTGAATGGCTATATTGTTTTTTGTCGTACTTCGTTCGAGGAAGGTAAAGGTGCAGATGGGAATGTGCCTGTTGGTGAAAGGTTGATATTTGGTGCTGGGATATTTTTTTGGGGAATGGGCTTGCCTTCCGTCATTGACATGAATAAGGAGACG